>NC_041232.1:64429313-64497197 GCF_002837175.3 Physeter macrocephalus | reverse complement strand
AGGTCCTTGTTAAACGTTTCTTGTATTTTCTCCATTCTGTTTCCAAGATTTTGGATCATCTTTACTATCATTACTCTGAATTCTTTTTCAGGTAGACTGCCTATTTCCTCTTCATTTGCTTGGTCTGGTGGGTTTTTACTTTGCTCCTTCATCTGCTGCGTATTTCTCTGTCTTCTCATTTTGCTTAACTTACTGTGTTTGGGGTCTCTTTTTCACAGGCTACAGGTTAATAGTTCCCATTGTTTTTGGTGTCTGCCCCCAGTGGGTAAGGTTGGTTCAGTAGGTTGTGTAGGCTTCCTGATGGAGGGGACTTGTGACTGTGTTCCGGTGGATAAGGTCGGATCTTGTCTTTCTGGTGGGCAGGACCACGTCCAGTGGTGTGTTTGGGGGTTTCTGTGAACTTATTATGATTTTAGGCAGCCTCTCTGTTAATGGACGGGGTTGTGCTCCTGTCTTGCTAATTGTTTGGCATGGGACGTCCAGCACTGGAACTTGCTGATCATTGAGTGGAGCTGGGTCTTAGCATTGAGATGGAGATCTCTCGTAGAGCTCTTGCCGTTTGATATTACATGGGGCCCAGTGGTCTCTGGTGGCCCAATGTCCTGAACTTGGCTCTCCCACCTCAGAAGGCTCAGGCCTGACACCGGCCAGAGCATCAAGACCCTGTCAGCCACAGAGTTTTTTACCGTCCTCTGAAATCGGGCCTCCACATTGTTTCCTTAAAAATTAGAAGCCTGACTCACTTTGTTATAAAGCAGAAACTAACACACCATTGTGAAGCAATTATACTCCAATAAAGATGTTTTAAAAAATGTAATGATTAATGTAATCAACATGAAAAAAAAATTAGAAGCCTGTGGAAAGTATAGTCTGGACTCTTCAAGGAACACGCAACTGGGGATACCAAGGAGAAAGCAGAATGTGGATACAGCAGTTTTCCAAGTGCTGTCTGTCCTCCCCATGTGGTAGATTTTTGGCCACTTGCCCCTCCTTCCTCCCTGGTTGAATTCTTTATAAGTTCAGAAGGAAGTGCCCAGAGGTCTTGTTGTTGTTGCTTTAGAGGGAACATTAACAGTGGTATTTCAGACAGCTACGACAAGGCAATGGAAGAAATCTCTGGTCTCAGGGGACCTTTCTTGAGTGTCCCTTGGCTTCAAATGCATAAGCAGACCCTCTGTGTCTGTCTGGTCTTCCTGGCTGACCAAGCTCTCTGCTTCTTGAGCTAGTTTGGGGTTTGTCACCCTTGGCACCTTCATCCCCAGGACCATCCTGGTGCGACCTTTTCTTATTCCTGACCCTAACCAAGCCTAACTCTGGTCTTTTTGAAGGGCACTGATGACCAAGTCTGCAAAATAAAACTTCAAACTCTTCCTCGCCATTGTTTTAGATCCATGGTCCTCAAAGTGTGGTCTCCAAACCAGCAACAACATTGTCATCTGGGAACAGGCCAGAAATGCAAATCCTCAGGCCCCATTCCCGATCTACTAAATAGGAAATTCTGGGTTTGGAGCCCATGAATCTGTGTTTTAACAAGTCATCCAGGTGATTCTGATGCATGTTCAAGTTTGAGACCCACTGGTTTAGAGAACTGAAATATCAAGCAGAATGTCATTCTTTTCTTTACCCATTTTCCTGCCCCTTCCTTCAAAAGCCAGGTCACATGCTGCTTCTTCTTCCCTCTTGTACTGCTTGTTTCCTTTGGCCTCATCCTCCATGCACCACTCACTGGATTTGATCCTTCATGATACTGCCTTTTCTTCTTCATCTATGTGTTTGTCTGTCTTGGCTCTCATGGCCAAAGCTCCCTGGCTGGGTACTGGTGTTCCAGTGTAAAAACCCAATGTCCTGCATCCAGAACATCCAGCAGGAGCACACATCACACATACACTTGGCTCCCTTTTTCTGTGACATCATCTGGTCACAGCACACTATGCTTTCCCATAGCCAGGAATACACCATCTGCCCCAAGACCACTCTGTTCTACTGCAGAGACTTCTAGGAGTTCTTACTCTGCTTCTCCTCTGACTTGTCCTCCTTTCTCCCAGGAAGATGTTTGTCATCCTCCCGCATATCACAGCCTTGTCAGGAAGCCCATCTTCCTGCACTGTTTAAGGCACAGATTATTCCTGATCCTGCTGGAGGCCTTCTCAGTACGTTACTTGACCACCCCTGACCACATGCCCCAACTGCGTGTTCTAATTACTTCTCCAATGACATCCTTTTCTTATTCAGCTCACACTGTGTTCATGTTTTATTCTAACTAACTCCTCCTCTTTGGGAATTCAGGATGTGTGTCCTGAATGGATACGTATCCCATTCTCCTAACCTAATCCCTCCCTTTCCATCAGTTCATAGCCTTCCACCCACACTTCATTGACAGAATGTCCTTGATGGGTTTCACTGGGCTCTCCCTTTCTGATCACCCTAGCAAGCCATTGATAATTATGCAGATGTGTGATCAGCTTTGGTTAGTCTGTCCAATTTCCCTTTGTAATCTCCATCAAGTCAGATATAGTCATCTATAGATCTAAGGTACTTAGAAAATGATGCTGTCTGAGAGATTTACTTGTAGAAGGTAACTATTCTGGACAAAACACTACTATAAGAGCTTTTCATATAATATTTTAATGTATATATATATATATATATATATATATACACACAAATAAATGAATCTTACCAGTATAGAATTTTTAAAGGGTGCCACTTGCCTGTTTTATCTACTCCAGGCACAGAATTGTACGTGTAATAGTGTTCATCAAGTCTAGACAGCTACACACAAACATTCCAAGTTAAACATTTCTTTAACTTGAGGCTTGACATCAAAAGAACTGAGCACCATACTCTTTGAAGAGCATATACTTACAGATGGATTGATATATAGATTTTGATATGTCTACATACAAAGGGACTATGAAGGGAACCATGAGTTCTGATACCATCCTGCAGCTCTCTCACAAGGCACTGTTGATAAGCCTTAATCAGTGCAGCCAAGACCATGTCCTGTTGGGCCAGTCTGAGACAACTGCTATATATGTGTGTCTGCTCAATCTGCTATATTGAGATGCCTATTTCATGCTTTAGGCTAAGCCCTCAATAGTAAGTTTCCCACCAAGACATGTGAGTTAACATCCCTTTAAGCTCAACCTTTACCAAGTGGTTTCTATAAAGGCTATTCACACCAATACCTTCTGGGAGATGCTGGCTGGCTGCTCCCATAATAAAATAGTGCCTCTCTGATCATCTACTATGGATGATTTGGATCTCTGTGTTCTTTGCTGGCTGCTTCCTTTCTGCAGGGCCAGCGTTTTTCTGCATGTGGTGGTAATGGGATGAGTGTTCGAAATCTCTCTTGGGGAGAAGAATTAACTGGATTGGAGAGGGATCCAAAATTCGATCCCCAGTTACTCAATTCCAAGATAATTTCTGTGAAACACCATTAAATATCCCTAGGGGTAGCAATAGGGCAATACTGTTTAATTACTACCTGTCTAATATTATAAGGGTTCTATTGGATTCCTCACTTAGATAAAGAATCCAGGTCTAAAGATCCTACGTGATTTGTCCAAGATGACCCAGCTCACATGAGGCAGAGCAGGGTCCAAATCCACACTCCTACTCGGACATACTGGCTCAAAACCTCGGTTATGGGGAGGCATCACTGCTCTTCCACCAGCTGAGCTCATCCTGCACCACTACCCTTTGACAACCAGTCCCACCTGGACCATTTTTACCTGGACCTCATGAAAGTCAGTGTTCCTTCCATGTCCGTGGTATTCTCAGAGTGACTTACTCATTGGGAAGGCTGGGGTAGCATAGAGGTAAGTGCACAGAGGGTGGACCCAAACTCCATAGGTTCAAATACAAGCTCTACTATTTACTGGCAATGTGACTGAGCAATGTGACCTTGGACAAGCTAATTGCCTCCTCTGTGCTTTGGTTTCCTCATTTGTAGGATGACAACAATAACTGACCACCTATCTAATAACTGACTACCTACATACCTTGTAGGATTATGAATTATAAATACCTTGTGTAGGTAAAGCACTTAGAAGAGTGCTTGTCACATAGCACATTCACACACACATATACACCCATATATATATATATATATGTATATATTTCCTACAATTTTTATTCATCATCTCTCCCCTTTGCCTTCCCACCCTCCATGCCTTATGTTCTAGGCCACTCTTTCCTTCTTCTTATGCTCTCTCATTCACCTATTCTATCCATAGTATCTTCAGTCCAATTACAGTTGGAAAGACTTGACTCTGATCCTCTTCATTAATTGTGAATGCAAAGATAATCTCCCTTCTCTTGCCTATCTTTTTCTGTATCAAACTACTTTTCCTACATAAGAGTGGGCTGGCGTGGACAACAGATGGGATGGTGAGACAGAAGACCTCAGTCCACGTCTGAGATCTGCCACTTAGAGCTACTGGATCTTGGGTAAGCTATTTAATTTCCTCAACCTCTGAACTCAGGAAAAAGTAAAAATATCTCATTACCACATAACTGGTTGCTCAGGCTTTCTGCTGAGTTGATTCTTGCAGATCAATTTGACCAATGATTAATAGTGGTCTTCTGAATAGCATGTTTTTGTCCAACCCCTTCCCAAGAATGTATCCACCCAGCTCCCTGAAGCCTTTGAAACCTGGCAGGGAGAAAGTCTGAGGGACACACCTGCTTTGCATTTCACTGCTGAAATCCTTCACACCAGTGCTGCTTTTCGCTGTGGTCTCATTTATTAGGATGTATTACAAGTGTTTATTCCTAACCTCAATTGGGTTCCCTGTAGGGAGTCACAGGCATGGTATTTGAGAAGTAGAGAGGAAACCAGAACCCTGTATTAAATTGCCTACCACACATCTATCCTTGAAGGAGTTCATTCTAATTTCTGTTTCCTTAATATCCAGCCAGAATTTGAAATCTGCTTTTATTGCACTTTCCATGGAGGTGAGGTGCCACTCTTGTTACCTGGGAGAGCTTCTGGGATGCAGTTACATTTAGGGAACCATTTCCCTTTGTTTTTAGCTCCCAACTTCATGGGACAACAGGCCTCTGCCTTCAGGTGAGCTGGGAATGAGCTCCCGGGATCCATAAGCTTAGAGGACTGCCACTCTCCAGCTCACCTGCTGGCTGGTGGAGCTGTTCCCCCTTTGCTTTTTAGTTATTGCCATAGATATTTTCCAATTAAGCTTCATCCATGGAATTCCACCATGGCCACCTGAGTTTCCCAGAAAAGACTGCTCTTCCCATGAGTATCTATCAGACCCTTCAGTTTCAAGATACAATGTGATTTTTTAAAATAGCATTTTCTAGTGATTTTAGAATTGAGCTATGCCATTTGACGCAAGGTCAAATAATCATTGCATATGTGCCTTACTACATGCAGGGGGACAAGGCGAGATGCTGACCATGGACTTGACTTCTCAGCCTTGGAGCTCAGGGCTGTGGTGGGGCCATTTGAAGGAAGACAAGGATGAGAAGGAGATATTTGGAAGCTTTGGTTTGATGGTTTCTTTCAGTAGCCAAAAGAGGTGTGACAATGAAGTCATTGTTCAGGGGACAGTCCAGGAGGCCCCATGACAGGTGAGGAGGAAGAAAGGAGACCAAGAAACTGTACTGGACGCTGTAGCCTGGATGAGTGAAAATAGAGCACCGAGTTCCCACAAAAGTGATTGAACAGAAGCCTCAAAACTTTGCATCTGGGCCCTAACAATCTGAACAAAATGTCTCTTTCAGCTGCAATTTGTCACGTAACTGGAAAGCTAAGTTTGAGGGAGAAAACAAAAGGTATGAAATAGTCACAGAACATTTTGACTACAGTGCATTTTCAAATTGTTCACGTGGTTCCCCATTCCTGAAACTAATTATTGTTCCTTATTCCCTCTTTCCCTTGCCAGCTAAATTTGTCTCATAATCGTGTAATTCATTGCTGTAGCCCAATCTTACTGGTCTCAGCTCAGCAAACTACTTTAGACTGGTTTTGCCCCTAAAAGCAATGTCTTTCATAACACACGTAATACGATTTTCTATGACTGACATACGAGATTACCCAACACAAGGATTTCATTTTTTCTTGTTTAATTGGGGAACTCATATAGACAGGCATGACTGCATCAGCTAAACCAGTGATTCTCCACTGTGGTTCCCGGACCAGCAGCATCAGCAACACCTGCAAACTTGTTGGAAATGCAAAGTCTAGGGCCCCACCCCAGACCTCCGGCATCAGAAACACTGGAGGTGGGACCCAGCAATTTGTGAAACCTTCCCGGTGATTCTGTTACACTGTGGAGCCTGCGAACCACTGTTCTAAAAGATCTTCCCAGCATGCTCTGCTGGACTAAGTTGTGTTGGCAATATGGAAAGCCCTCACTGTGAGGCTATAGCCTAAGAGAGGTGTGGAGGAGGATTGACTGAACATGAGACCACCTCCTTGGAATTTTATTCTTAAGAGATTCACAGGCTGGGAGTCATCACTCTGATTTCTGGTCTCAACTTGGTCTTCCTACAGCTTTGGAACCTTAAGTCACAGCTTCTCTCTGCTCATCAGGTTTCTCATCTGTAAAAACCAGGAAATTGAAATGGATCATCCTTTCTTACGCTAACAACCTCTTACTCCTATCTCTTTTTGCATGTGGGGTTGCCAGATTTAGCGAGTAAAAATATATCCAGTCTTTTAAAATATATGTCCAGTAAAATCTGAATGTTAGATAAATAATTTTAGTGTAAATATATATACTAAATATATATATCAGTATATACTAACATATGTTTATAAATATGTAAAAATACATTTTTAGTCTATATGTATACATATTTATTTGTACACATATGCATGAGACATACTAAAAAACTTTTGTTGTGTATCTGAAATTCGAACTTTACTGGGTGTCCTTATTCCTATTTGCTGAATTGAGCAACTCGATTTGAATGCCAGATTTAATCAGAGTTTACGTCAGTTGGAAGGGTCTGATCCAAATCTCTCCCAGAATGCAAAGGGCCCTGCAGCCTCGGAGGGGCAGCAGCAGGAGCCCCGGGCTGGGAGGAGTCTGAGAAACAGGATTCTGGCCCTGACCCCATCTCAAGTAAGTCATGTCCCCTCACAGGGCTCAATTTTATCATCTGCACAGTGAGAGGTATTTGACTAAATTATCTCTAAAGTGCTGTCCAGCTCCAAATGTCAGTATTATTTTTGGCTTTTTCACTACTCTTTGGATCTGCGAAAGGCATTTCACTGTTTTTTTTTTTTTTCTGATGTTTTACTTGTGGGGAAAACAGATTAATCATGTGAAATTTAGAAAAATAAGTATTCTTGAGCTATGAGCTGAACTCTTTGAAAATGGCTTTGATAGGCTGAGGGACCCTTTAAGAGCCTCATAATTTAGTTGTCATAATTTATTTAACATTTAACATCTGAATTACTTTAAGTATCATGAGTAAGGCTGTAATGGCCATTGTTATAGCCAGAGCTTTCACATGCACCTGATTATTTCATTAGACACAATCCCTGGAGTGGGGTTGTAGGGTCAAAGGTGAAGGTCTCTAGGGGAAGACTACTTCTCCTCGTCTCTCCCCACCCCTCCCCCATTCTCTCCTTACCCCATCCCCAAGGGGTCAAGAGGGATCTGCACCCATCAGATCCCAGGTCACCAAGGGGCCTTGTTTTCTGGACCAGCACAGGTGGCTGGGGTGGGATGCCATGCAACCCCCACCTACAGCTGGGCCCAGGGCTACTGCCCACCAGAGCAGGGCTAGTCCAGGGCCTAGGTGGCCCCTGTCCTGACTCTTCTCTCCCTTTGGCTTCAATAAGACATCACTCCCCTTGGGCTCAAGACCGGAGGCTCCAGATGGAGCAGTTTATAGTCTACTTTGGTTCAAAGCCATTTAAGCCCAATTATTTTCAGAAAAAGGAGGACTCCATGTGTTCCAGTGCAGGTCCAGTATTGGACGTGGATCCAGAACCCCTCCTAGTAGTAAGGAGTCACCCTTCCTGATCTTGCTTCCTTTGTGGGTACCATGTAAAGAGGAAGATGTTCTAGGCTAAGACAACATTCATTTGCATCTGGGTCCTACAACTAAATGCACAATCAGATATCTCCAACAAAGGGTTTTAGGGCTCTTCATATGTTTTGCCAAGTTCTATACTGAACATTTATTATTTTATAAAAAGGAAGTCATTATTTTTAAAAAGCCTTATAATTATTCCCAACTGTTCATTTTCCCAACTATACATTTTTGGCGTAACCAATCCATTGCTCTTTGATCGACTTGCTTTGTGTAACAGATGGAGTATGTTATTAATAATTGGGTTACTGATATTTAGATAACAAAGATAAAGAAATGTATAAATAGGTCATACTTGCTCTTCTTAGGAATAGGAAGAAGAGGAGAAAAGGGGTAAGCCCAAGGAAAGGACACATCTAAGAAAAAAATAGAGGAGGAACAAAGAGTAGGGCTCGGTTCTCGGCGAGTGCTTGGCCATAAATGTTAGGTGATAACTGTTGGATGTTCAAGAATGAGAGACTGGGAAACCAAGGTGGAGCCAAGAGCCAGCATGTGGCCCCCAGACTTAGCCATTCATGCAGAACAGGTGAGTGCCTTGACAGGTGGGTAAGGAGCTTGCTCTGTAATTACTTTGCTTCTGTGTGTGTGTGTGTGAGATTTATCAAGAACTTTAAGGCTTAGATTGTGAAAGGATGTATTAATACTAGCATTGAGTATATTTGATTAGATTATTATAGTTTTGTGGCATTTCTTTTGTAAAGACTTCAATTTTTTAGAACAGTTTTAGGTTCACAGCAAAATTGAGAGGAAGGTACAGAGATTTCCCATATACCCTCTGCCCTTATGCATGCATTGCCCCCCCCCCAATTATCAACATCCCTAAGTGGTGCATTTGTTACAACTGACGAACCTACATTGACACATCCTAATCAACGAAAGCCTATAATTTACCCTAGTGTGTACCCATTCCATGGGTTTGGATAAATGTATAATGACATCTATCCCTCATGATAATCTCATACCAAGAATTCTCATTGTCCGAATTCATTTCTATTTTTCCTGTGTCACAATAGTGACTTTCTCACCCTACCATAAAAAGATCTGCCCCAGTTACCTAAGTCTAAAAAACATGCGCACGGTTGAGACCTGGAGGTTCTTCAATCTTGTTGCCTGGAGCTAGGAAGAGAATTCATCCAGAGTGATGATAGCAGAGAAGGGCAGCTGAAGGGGTGTGAAGAAGTAGGAAAGCCAGAGGATGCTATTGGGCAAGGTGTTTCTCTTCTCAGTTGAAGCACTACAGCCCTGAGGCTATTTAACTGAGACTGGCCCTCTCTAAAGATCTGATTCTTGGCTTACTGAGGAAGTCCTCAGTAACATCAAGAGCCTCAGGGTAGTAACCACTAAAGTAAGTTTGGCTGAAGTTCTCCATGCAGAGTTTGTTCACAGAGAGAAAGTGCAAGTTAGTTGGGTTGTTGGCCAGCTTGAATGCTCCAAGGGAAATTAACAACCAGAAAGGCTTAAAGGAGTTCCCAATCTTGTGTTTGTTTAGGCTGTCACCAGATCACCCACTGAGCAATAAAGAACATTCAGGGTTCAGTAATTCTTCTCATGTACATTGCTAAACCAAATAGTCCTTAGCAAAGGAAATACATTTGTCTTTATTATCTAAATATCATCAGCTCAATTATTCACCTTTATTTACATAACACTGTATGCTGAAAAAGATCATTGATATAAATTATCTCTTTTACTTTTTCCAGTGGTCTCATGAGGTGAGCAGTGAAGGCTTGTCACCCTATTTTGCAGATAAGGAAATCGAGGGCTCAAGGTCACACTGTGAGTTAAGTGGCAGAGCTGAGACCCAAACATGGAACTTTATACTCCTGGTCTGGAGTCCTCTGCATCTCTGAGATGATCAAATCCAGGGCACACTCAACCCTCTTGATCCAGTGGCAATGGTTAGAAACATTGAACTTGGATGATATTTGTTTTAAACCCAGCCTTACACAAGAAATACATCATAATAGAAATGAGTCAGAGACATTCAACTAAAATCCTTATGGAGATTGAACCATTTTCACTCAAAAATAGACTGAAATGATTACAACTACTTAGGCTCAAAGTAATACCGAGCAGGACCCTGTGGGGCTCCTGGGCACAAAAGCCTTCCTGTGTTCCCCACTTCTTTGATTAGGAAATAGGCTTCCTTCAGCCTCGATGACCTTCCCTGAGTTCTAGGGGCAGGTTCCAACAGTTGCTAATCAGGGAAGGGAGGGGATGTGAGACAAGGGAGGAGCAGTCAAGAGAAACAATAGTGCAGCCTTAGGGCAGGGTCCTGGTTCCCCCTCAAAGGATACACACAACAATATCTTCCAGCTGTTTTGTTTGAAACCGCCACCAGCTGGGAGACGTTAACAATTAACAACAGTATGCTGCCCACAACTAGGAAGACCCCAGACCAGTTGGAACCAGAAGGTTGATGATGCTGACTCCTACTTACCTCACCATCAATCAATCAGAAGAATGTCCAAGCTGATCATGCCCTCTCTGAACCATTACTATAAAATTTCTCACTACGTTCTCTAGGTGGGGACACACAGTTTTGGGGTCATTAGCCCGCTGTGACCCCCTTTTCCTGGCAAAGCAATAAAGCTATTCTTTTCTATTTCACCCAAAACTCCGTCTCCAAGATTTAATTTAGTGTTGGGGTACAGAGGCCAGATTCGGCTTCAAATGGGAACAGATTGAAGGGGACCGATGAAAGGAACTTAGCTTTCATTTCAACAGTAGAAACTAGACATGAGTTCCTTGAAGTTTGGGCAATGTTGTTTTAGGATGAGCACAAACAGTAGGGTCATGTTGTTGCAGGAAGGGGTACCCCTTCCAGGGCCCGAGAGTGGGCTCTTGTCTAACACTCAGAAATGAATTGTCTGAGGAGACACACGTGCTGACAAAACAAGAGACTTTACTGGGAAGGGGCACCCAGGTGGAGAGCAGGAGGGTAAGGGAACCCAGGAGAACTGCTCTACCACATGGCTTGCAGTCTCGGGTTTTATGGTGATGGGATTAGTTTCTAGGTTGTCTCTGGCCAATCATTCTGACTGAGGGTCCTTGCTGGTGACACACGCATTGCTCAGCCAAGATGGCTTCCAGCAAGGAGGATTCTGGGAGGTTGGTAGGACATGTTGACTGGCATCTCCTCTCTCCTTTTGACCTTTCCCGTTTTCTTCCATTTGGTGGTGGCTTGTTAGTTCTATGTTCCTTACCAGGATCTCCTGTCATAAAATAACTCAGTGCAAATTGTTACTGTCTTTGCCTGGCCAGGGCGGGCAGTTTCAGTCAGTGTTTCCCCTAACAGTGTGGTTCATTATCAGCCAAGGGAGCCCTGCCTCTTAAGAGCTACAGAAGGTTTGCTCAGACGCCCATACCACAACTTGTAAAAAGTCTAAGCTCTTACCCCCAATTTTTGCAAATTCTCAGAAGACTATGGGTTTTCATAGTCACATCTCTCTCTAATTTGTATCTCCTGATGAATTATTTGAGTTTATGAACTTCACATTATTCTATGCTGGATCCATCCTGATTGGAAACTTAACCTGTTTCTTTGACTTTCTTTACCTTTCTCCTACCAAGCAAACAAGAAATAAACATAGTCTGATCATAAAGGCCTTTGTATAGCAGTGTTTGGGGAAACCAAAGTTATTTGCATTGCAGAAATACAAACAGTTTTAAATTGTGTATTAGACCTCCCTCTTCCTAAAGGTCATTTTGGTCACTAATGCTACCAGATGTTTCATTGGCTGGACTCCCTACATTCAAGGTCTTATGCCAACTAGCTGGCTGCCTCTTTTCCTTACCCCTCAGTCTCTTTTCCTTACCACTCCTCCCCCAATCCTGTCCCCAGGAACTACAAATTCTTGCTGTTTATTAAGACCTATACTTCAATTCTCTTCAGCCCCTAGTCCTTAACCCAGCACCAGGCCCATATCAAGAGTCATCAGTTGAAAAATAGGGCTCATTAGCATAGTAGCACAGAAGCCTGACAAAGACTCTGCTATGTCTGACCTTGAAGGCAGTTGTGATTTTGAAGAGTATTTTCCCCTTCCTTATAATATTATCTTCTCAAAATATCAAGGAGCACCAGAAGGTGTTGGACTCAAAAAGTTGGAAGTTAATGATTACCCTGAGCTTCTCTAAGGTTCTCAGGTTCACATATGACCCCCCAGGACATGGCCCATTGAAGGGATTTCCAGAGACTGCATCTGGGATCCCTGGACCATAGGGTTATCTCAACATGCCTTCTTTATCCTTACTTTGTTATAGTACCTACACATGAGGAGGAAGGTTACAGGGAGGTTTCTTTTTGCCTTGTTTGGCAAATGGCCCTCAAAATGTAATGAACCCTCCCAACCTATTAGGGACTAATCAGAAGTTAATTGGGTTAATTGTACATTGAGAGAGTATGTATGAAATGAGCCCCAAAGCGTGAAAAAATTAGACCTCATATCCATTTATCACACAAGACATTTTGCTTCTTATCTCATAACGGTAATTTGAAAAGAAGATTCCTGTTAACTTGCTTTATGCTGAGTTTTGAAAGTGTGAGAATATTAATGAGAAAAAGGAATAAATTATTTAAGCAGGAAATTCCAGGAATAAACTGTCGCCCAGAAATATTAAAGCAAGGAAACTTAAACTGTTAACTTAAGAATTTTATTTTTTTAAGTTTCTTAATCACAGTCCAAGAACTTATTTATATGCAGTATTCAAGACATTAAGTAAATATATTAAGTTGGAAGTCAGAGCCCTTACTTAATCCAGTCTGTTTCTCCCAGTTAAAATATACATTAACACAAATCACATCAATATTATCAGCTTCAATGTCTTTTATTAACTTTGTCAGTAAAAATTGGTAGAATATTTTCTAACATTCTATGCTTGTGGTTATTGTGATTTTAGCTAACAAGTTTGAGTGCTTCCTAGGAGCAGAGGTAGATGCTTTACAAAGGCTGTCTTTATTTTTTAACTTTTCATTATGGAAAATGTCAAACGCACACAAACGTTGAACACCCCCTTATGCCAAATCATCAAATTTCTGTTATTCTTTCTTCATGCATTCCCCCCAAAATAATTTAATGAATTATTTTAAAGTAGATCCCAGACATCATATCATTTCATCTTTAAATACTTTAGTGTGTATTTCTAAGAGATAAGGTAGTGTCATCTGGTGTCAGAAGTGAAGTGAAGCATTGGTAGTGGTATGGGCGTAAAGAAGAGACACAAACAGTCTTCCCGTTTATATAGCACCACTCAGGTCCATAAATAGAACATTGCCAGTACCCTGGAAGTTCACATGTGCTCCCCACCCCGTAAAAGAGCCAGGAGAAAGAATTCCAAACGTATCAGTAGTTCCCCAAAACATGAATGAGTTAAACTCATTTATTAAAATGTATATCAATTGAGGGGGTATTGACATCATTATAACATTGAGTCTTCCTGTGTAAGAATTAGCTATATTTTCCCTTTAATCAAGTCTTCCTTTATGGTCACCAGTAGAGTTTTAAAGTTTTCTTCATTCCCTTGTGTCATTCTCCTGGGGTTCCTATTCTTGTAGTTGATTTTTGTTTGGTGTTTTTAAAAATGTATAAGTAGAATAGTTGGCATTTATTCCTGTTAAATTTCAAGCTTTTGGTTTTTATCTGTAATTCCAGTCTATGCTTGCTTCACTCCCATGCCTATCTTCACACAAACCACTGATAAAAAATGGTGGCCTGGACAGAGCTTTATCTCTGTAGTATGCTATAAAAGATTCCCTCCCAGAATGACACATGACCCATTAGTCAAAAATTTAAGAATAGCTTTATAAACATCTGTAGCTTTGTCCAACCATACTGTTATATAATCTGTATGTCTCCATTTTGTCTTCAAGAATATTATGGAAAAAATTTAGAATGCCTTTCTAAAATCCAAATAAAGTATAACTGCCAATTGAAGACAACACAAACAGATGTGTCCTTGGACTGGAAGAATCAGTATTGTTAAAATGATCACACTACCCAAAACGATCTACAGATTCAGTGCAATCCCTATAGAAATACCAATGGCATTTTTCACAGAACTAGGACAAGTAATTTTAAAATTTGTATGGAAAGACAAAAGACCCTGAATAGCCAAAACAATTCTGAGAAAGAAGAACAGAGCTGGAGGAGTCACACTCCCTGACTTCAGACTATACTACAAAGCTACAGTAATCAAAACAGTGTGGTACTGGCACCAAAAAAAGACACAGACCAATGGAACAGGATAGAGAGTCCAGAAATAAACCCACGCACTTATGGTCAATTAATCTACAACAACAAAGGCAAGAATATACAATGGAAAAAAGATAGTCTTTCAATAACTGGTGCTGGGAAAACTGAATAGCTACATGTAAAAGAATGAAATTAGAACATTATCTAACACCATATACAAAAATAAGCTCAAAATGGATTAAAGACCTAAATGTAAGACCAGATACTCTAAAACTCCTAGAGGAAAACAGGCAGAACACTATTTGACATAAACCACAACAATATTTTTTTGGATCCATTTCCTAAAGTAAAGGAAATAAAAGCAAAAATAAACAAATGGGACCTAATTAAACTTAAAAGCATTTGCACAGCAAAGGAAACCATCAACAAAATAAAAATACAACCTACTGAATGGGAGAAAATATTTGCAGGTGATATGACTGATAAGAGATTAATATCCAACATAGATAAACAGCTCATACAATTTAACATCAAAAAAACAAACTACTCAATTAAGAAGTGGGCAGAACTAAATAGACATTTTTACAAAGAGAAAATGCAGATGGCCAACAAGCACATGAGAAGATACTCAACATTGCTAATCATCAGGGAAATGCAAATCAAAACCACAATGAGATATCACCTCACACCTGTCAGAATGGCTATCATCCAAAAGAACACAAACAACAAATAGTGAATATGGAGAAAAGGGAACCTTCGTACACTGTTGGTGGGAATGTAAATTAGTGCAGCCACTGTGGAAAACAGTATGGGTGTTTCTCAAAAAGCTGAAAATAAAACTATCATATTACCCAACAATCCCACTCCTGGGTATATATCTGGAAAAAATGAAAACACTAATTTGAAAAGATGCATAACATATACCTCAATGTTCAAAGTGGCATTATTTACAATTACCAAGATATGGAAGTAACCTAAGTGTCCATCAACAGCTGAATGAATAAAGAAGATGTGGTATATATACACAATGGAATACTACCCAGCCATAAAAAAGAAAGAAATTTTGCCATTTGCAGCAACATGGATGGACTTGGAGGGCATTATGCTAAGTGAAATGAGTCAGACATAGAAAGACAAATACTGTATGATATCACTTATGTGTGGAATCTAAAAAATACAACAAACTAGTGAGTATAACAAAAACGATGCAGACTCAGATACAGAGAACAAACTAGTGGTTACGAGGGTGGGAAGGGGCAATATAGGGGTGGGGGAGTAGGAGGTACAAACTATTGGGTGTAGGATAGGCCATAGGGATGTATTATACAACACGCAGAATATAGCAGAAAAAAAAAATTTAGACTACCTTTCTAAAATCCAAGTTAAGTAAAACTGCCATATTCCCTTGATTTGGTTGTAAAG
Source organism: Physeter macrocephalus (assembly GCF_002837175.3). Taxonomy (NCBI): domain Eukaryota; kingdom Metazoa; phylum Chordata; class Mammalia; order Artiodactyla; family Physeteridae; genus Physeter; species Physeter macrocephalus. The sequence goes on along the minus strand of NC_041232.1, from coordinate 64,481,511 downwards.
CAAATCTAAGGGAGAAAAAAGATCAGAAATTAGATTGACCTGATATATTCTTAATGAAGTTGTGCTGAATCCTTATAGCCATCATTCTCCTTTTTAAATACTCAAGAACCACCCATTAAATAACCCCGTTTGAAATTTACTGGGAACCAATATCAGGTTTACTCCCCTATATTTTCCATAATCAACTCTTGTAGCTTGGATTATTGCTACTAATTCTCCACTCTCCTGTATTAAAATAATGTACCCAAGTCTTTTTCTGTGTGATGTTTCAGGATTCCCACAGGAGCTGGAATCTTCTATTTTCCCCCAGCACTGACGTTGGCATGGCCATGTGGTTGCTTTGGCCAACTGGAGGAAGGCAGAAGAGACTGGGGTAGATGCAGGCATGTAAAACATACAAGATGCATTATGCATCCACTCACTCCTCAGGTGCTCCTGCCATTCACCATGAAAATCACCTGTCCCAGGGATTGCTGGTCCACAAAGAATGAGAGACATATTGCTGATCTGAACCAGACCCACAGCCTGACACAGAGCTGCCCCAGCTGACCTGCACACCTGGGAGTCAGAAAAATAAATGTTTGTTGTTGTAAGCCACTGAGATTCTGAGGTTGCTTGCTGTGCAGCAAAAACTAATATGCTTTCCTTTTTGAAAACTAGTCCCTCCGCAGCCTTTCAACATTTCTAGTGTTTAACATGAATTCTTAAAGATTACAAATAGTATATACATACAGTGGAATATTATCCATCCTTAAAAAGGAAAGAAATTCTTTTTGATAAGAGCCATCCTAACAGGTGTGAGGTGATATCTCCTTGTGGCTTTGATTTGCATTTTCCTGATGATTAGTGATGTTGAGCATCTTTTTACGTGTGTGTTGGCTATTTGAACACGCTGGGACTTTCTGAGGTGATGTAAATATTTTATATTTTGATTTATGATGACCATTCCACAACTGTGTCCATTTGTCAAAACCCATTAAACTGTATACCTCAACAGGGTGAATGTTACTATATGCAACCTGTACCTCAATAAATCCTTAAAAAGGAATGTAACTCTGACACATGCTACAACATGGATGAACCTTGAAGGCATTATGCTAAGTGAAATAAGCCAGCCACAAAAAGGCCAATAAATGCATGATTCCACTCATACAAGGTACCTGGAGCAGTCAAATACATAGAGACAGAAGGTAGAATGGTGGCTACCAGGGGCTGGGAGGAGGTGGAGAATGAGGAGTTGTTATTTAATGGGTGCAAGAGTTTCAATTTGAGAAGGTGAAAAAATCCTGAAGATGGATGGTGATAATAGTTGCACAGCAATGTGAATGTACTTAATGCCACTGTACATTGTGATGAAAATGTTCTATATCTTGATTTATGGTGGCAGTTCCACAACTGTGTCCATTTGTCAAAACCCATTGAACTGTATACCTCAAAAGGGTGAATGTTTCTATATGTACCTCAATAAATTTGAATTTTTTAAGAAAGGGAACGCAATTCTGACACATGCCACAACATGGATGAAACTTGAAGCCACCTAACCTTGAATACACACTTAAAAATAGTTGAAATGGTAAATGTTGTATTCTGTATTTTTTACCACAATTTCAAAAAATTACATAGTGGAGCCTCAGTTTGTGTTCCCAGAAAAGCAGATTTTGAGACAAGGACTTGGGTTTAGGTTGTTTGGGAAGTGAAGCCAGGAAGCTCAAGTGAGAAAACAGGGAAAGTGAGACAGAGAAAGCAAAATGCCCATGCAAGGAAGCGTTAAGGAGCAGCCTCCATCTGTGGGTAACTGTTGCCTGATCCCGAGTACCAGGTGGACCGTGACGTAAGAGCATCTCCCTGGAGGATGGGAAGGTTGCAGCATCTATCCTGTTCCCCATTGGGCTGAGATTTGCCTCTGTGGGCATTAATGCCCCTCTTGCTTTCTGGGTTGTGTCTGGGAGCAGTCACATGATGCCTGGCGGTGACAGAGAAACCCATCACACGGAGAAGAAGAGAGGGTTGGGTGCTTGAGTTGGGAGGCTGGCACATGCAGGAACCGCTCACCTTAGCTGCAAACTCAGGTGGGTCCCAGAGATATGGGACAAGGCATCGAAACATCTGCTAAGATGGTATGTCCATCTTAACTGCCTGGGAGGTAATTCATCTGGGCAGCTAGGAGCTCTCTTAATTTCTTCTCACCTGTCTTGGGCTTTAGGCACAAAGGTATTGTTTATTCCATTTGATTCAATTTGGTTTTTCCATCTCCTTGATAAAAATGGTGAAAAAGAGCAGAATTATGTCTTATTCCCATGATTTGTTCATATCATGTCATCCCCCTCAAGCAGCTGGATCCTATTCTCCCCCTAACTCATACTAGGAAATTCAAGATGCTTCATCTTTTTGTGGCTCTTCTTATTCCTCCTGATTTCACTACCCCACCACGGCCACTTGTTTCTATAAGCAACAGAGATCATTTAGAAAGTCGAGGGCTTCCCTGGTGGCGCAATGGTTGAGGGTCCGCCTGCCGATGCAGGGGACGCGGGTTCGTGCCCCGGTCCGGGAGGATCCCATGTACCGCGGAGCGGCTGGGCCCGAGAGCCATGGCCGCTGAGCCTGCGCGTCCGGAGCCTGTGCCCCGCAACGGGAGAGGCCACAACAGTGAGAGGCCCGCATACCGCAAAAAAAGAAAGTCGAAGTTGCTAATTCCAGTCTGTTTTGACAGCAGTGGTCCAAGCCTGGTGTGTGTGTGTGTGTGTCAGAAAATACTAAATGTTCCTGAGAATCCTCAACTCATTATCATTAGATAGACTTGGCTTCATAGAATTTTTAAGTTTTGAACTTGGGTTCTCTGATCTGGTAGGTGAGAGGAAAGTCTTCACTTTGGAAGACTGTTCCGAGTTTGCTCACTCTTCCAGGGATGCATTTTGTGTGTAGGTCACTCATGGGGATGGGGGTGGATCGAACAATCCAGAAGCCAAGAAACTTTCAATAGAATCAGCTGAGAGGGACTGGGTTGGTTTTTTAAAATTCAAGTGGAGCAGTTCTTGTTCAGTCGGACCCAAAATCCTGTCTAACCTTATTTGCATCACACTCATTGGCACAAATCGCCTGGTGATGAAAATAAAAGAGCCTGTGTAAAGGTCTGGGAATAAAAACAACAGACATAAGAGAAAAGGAAAAGGAAGAGTGAAAGGAGACAGCACCGTGGAAAGAGGGCAAGAAGGGAGAAATGCGGGAGGAAAGGAAGAAAGGGAGGGAGAGGGTGTCCTCAGAGAATACTTGCACTGCAAGTTGCCTTAAAGAACAGCTAATTTAACCATTATTTTAACGGTGAGATCATTAAGACACAGTGTCACCCAAATAGTTAATGACAAAGCCTGTAGCCATGGTCTTCCAATGCTTGTTCAGTTTTCTTTTCTTCCATCCTTCCCCTCCCCCCCTGCAGGCTCATTCACTAATTTTTTTTAACATTCATTAATTTTTTAATTGAGTTGACTCATTGTGAGAATAGAAGCAATCGCCTCCTAGAAAAGTTCAAGGAAAGATCTGGAGGTATTTAGAAGACTAGGAAAAACCCAGGAAATTTTCAGTCAAGCATCGGACTGACGTATTTGTCCAAACATAGTGATTTACTCAGCCGAAAACTAACTTGAGTTTTCTCCTGGTTGGAAGCTAGTCTCCCGGACACGGCTTATGTGTCCAGCACAGAAATCCCTACAGGGCAGATTCCAAAGCTCCATCCAGTTGCTCTGGAAACTGGTTACTGTCCTTAGCCATCTTGCTGTGATTCATCGCCAACCTGGACCCAGAGGTGTGCTGGGATTTCCAGTAGGGAAAAGCGTGAAGCTGGCAGGGGCTTCCATTCTAATCTTCTAATCTTGCATTAAGGTTTATGTGGGTCAACATCTCAGACACACGGTCACGTAAAACACAACTTGCTCAAGGATTTTAGCCCTCTTTACCCTACATGCACCTCTTGTACCAGTAGTAATATGGCTGTAGGGGGGAAACAGTGCTATTCTAACTCCCAAAAAGTTTGGAGATCACTTCCCTGAAGTAAAGGTCTGTTTCCCAGAATTACTGTAATAGGAAGTTCTGAGGGTCTCTGACACCCCATGACAGGTATTCAGAATCTGGTTGTATCTAACAAACTGGTGGAACAGTGATGCCCAGACATCCTTTTGCACCAGTTGATATGCTTGGAGGCAATTGTTAGTCTGTGGAGAAGAAGTTGGAAGTATAAGTTCAGGGAAGGGAATGTTAGAGGAGAGAAGACCTTGGGGCGCTGTTTGCATGAGGGGAAGCATGAAATCTGGGGCACAAGCATTGTTGCTGAAGGGCCTGGGAGCCAGGACCAGGGTAGGTCTGGGTTGTAGATTTCCACCTGGGATGCAGTGTGGCTCTCGATGGACAGAGACGAGAGGGAACACAGACTGGAGTGCTGGCATCTGAAGTGCTCTGCTGTGCTTTGCCCAGGAAGCTGCAGCCTAAGCAAAGGGCAGTCGTTGGTCTCAGAGTGCAGGCCCAGCAGCAGCTGCAGTGGTGAGATACTGCCCTCAAGTGGCTGGAGGGCTGGGGCACTCAACGAGGAGGCAAAAGGCAACTTTTGGTCTGGGATGTATCTGAGAGCAGAATTAACTGGGGGACATTGAAAATCCTGCGGTTGTAAAGGTGGTAACTGTGAGCTAGCAAATTCCTGTGTTAAGGTTAGCATCGTGTGCCCACGTGGTGGGGAGGCCTGGGAAGAGGCCATCCTCTCCGTCCTCCTCCTACAGCCACGCTCCATCTCTCTCCAGCATCCCCGGATTCCTGCTTCCACATCAAGCAGATCATTTCCCCGTAGCACTCCTGCTCCCTACAATTGATTTGGGTGGGCCAAAAATTGCCTTCGGTTTTTTAAGTAAAAATAAAAGACACATTTTTCATTTTCACCAAGAACTTTCTTGAACAACGTAGTCACCCTTTTGTTCCACTACCTTCTGACGTTATTCAGGCAGCTTCATAATTCCATCTTCTCAAAACGTCTTATCTTTTCGAGCAAAGACCTGTTCCGCTGCCTTTTACAGTCTTCCAGGGAATTGAAATTTTTTCCATTAAGAGAATTTTGTAAAGACTGAAATAAATGGAAATCCGAAGGTGCAATGTCTGGTGAATACGGCAGATGAATCAGAACTTCCCAGCCAAGCTGTAACAGTTTTTGACTGGTCATCAAAGAAACATGTGGTCTTGCATTATTCTGATGGAAGGTTATGCATTTTCTGTTGACTAATTCTGAATGCTTTTTGTCGAGTGCCACTTTCAGTTGGTCTCATTGGGAGCAGTACTTGGAATTAATCGTTTGGTTTTCCAGAAGGAGCTCATAACAGAGGATTCCCTTCCAATCTCACCATATACACAACATAACCTTCTTTGGATGAAGACCAGCCTGTGGTGTGGCTGGTGGTGGTTCATTTCGCTTGCCCCACGATCTCTTCCATTCCACATTATTGTACAGTGTCCACTTTTCATCGCCCGTCACAATTTGTTTTAAAAACAGAACGTTTTCATTACGTTTCAGTAGAGAATCACATTCGGAAATATGGTCAAGAAGGTTTTCACTTAACTTATGTGGAACCTAAACGTCAAAGCGATTAACATAACCAAGCTCGTGAAAATGATTTTCAACACTTGATTTGGATATTTTGAGTATGTAGGCTATCTCCCATGTGGTATAACGTTGATTGTTCTCAATTATTGTCTCGATTTGATCGCTATCAACTTAAACTGGTCTACCCAACTGTGGAGCATCGTCCAGCAAGAAATCTCCAGCACAAAACTTCGCAAACCACTTTTGACACGTTCAATCAGTCACAACACCTTCTGCATACACTGCACAAGTCTTTCTTTGCGTTTCAGTTGTGTTTTTACCTTTCTTGAAATAATAAAGCATAATATGCCAAAAATGTTGTTTTTTTCTTCCATCTTCAATATTAAAATGGCTACACAAAAATTCACCAATTTTGATGTCTTTTTTTAAATGCACGCTGATATGACAGCTGTCACATACAATCTAACAATTGTGTTGAATGAAGTTAAAGACAACTAAGTGCTACTAGAGCCATCTTATGGAAAAAACTGAATGAAACTTTTGGCCCACTCAATACAAGTTGTACACCACTCACGGCTGTGCAAGCATATATTATACAACCGTGGGGAACAATTCACCTCATAGATGTCATAGAGTTGTATCATTATTGTGAACATTTTGAGACCAATTGCTGTGAAGTGACTTGATGTTCAGGAGCTTTTTTCTAATTTGTACCAAGTTACCATGTTGGTTGGTAGAGGGCTTCCCAGAGTTCCTTTTGGGCAGGCCTCTGTTCCAGGACTAGTAGCCAAGGAGAGGCTACTAGCTAAAGGTTTGGCTTTAGCCAAACCTAAAGTCAGCAGAAGGCAGGAAATAATAAAAATTAGAGGAGAAATTAGTGAAGTAGGAAATAGAAAAACAATAGACAAAAAATCATCCAGATCGATGGCCTCAGAAGAGACCCATCACCAAGACTGAAGCTAAAATGAAAAAATATAGACTTCCTGACATTATCATTTAGGAGGATGGGTTGGGGAAAGTGTGGAGAAAAAAAATTAGTGGATTCTTAGCAATTGAACTTCAAATTATGAGATGGTCTATAAAGACAAACTTATCCCATACAGGTAATAGTTCTGGACTAATATCTCTAAGAGCAGAAATTTTATTCTATTCATTTCTGTTTGTGAGGTTTCTGGCTTATTGGCCAGAGGCTGCCCTCAGTTCTTGACAGCTGGGCCTCTCTAGCAGTGTATAACATGGAAGTTTGTTTCACTAGAAAAAGCAAGAGGGGGGAACCAAAAAAAGTTTTTGCAAACAAAATGGAAGTACCAGTTTTTAAAAAAAGTCTAATCCCAACGGTGATATTTTCTCAATTTTGCCATATTCTACTCATTAGAATATGAAAGACTTTAGGAAATTCAAAAATATGTGGAAAAACAATATACTCCTAAATAAACAATTGGTAAAGAACAAATCAAAAGGGAAATCAGAAAATACTTTGGAGACGAATTAAAACAAAGATACAACATACCAAAACTTAGGGGATGCAGCTAAAAGCAGTGCTTAGAGGGAAATTTATAGCTGTAAATGCCTATATTAAGAAGAAAGATGTCAAATCAATAATCTAAAGATACTGGGTAAAACCTAAAGCCAGCAGAAGACAGGAAATAATAAAAATTAGAGTAGAAATTAGTGAAGTAGGAAATAGGAAAACAATAGACAAAAAACCATGAAACCAAAAGTAGATTCTTTGAAAAAAATCCATAAAATTAATAAATCTTTAGCTAGATTGACCAAGAAAAAAGAGAGAAAATTCAAATTACTAGAATTATAAGTGAAAGAGGGGACATTATTACCAAACTTACAAAGATAATATAGATTATATAGGAAATGTATGCAAAATGGATAGTCATATGCCAAAAAAAAATTAGATAAACTGGATGAAATGGACAAATTCCTAGAAAGACACAAACTAACTCAAAAAGAAATAGACAATCTGAATAGATAAGAGACTGAATTAGTAATAATAAATATTTTTTAAACTGCCCACAAAGAAAAACAGGATCAGATGTCTTCTCCGGTGAATTTTACCAAACATTTAAAGAAGAATTCATTCCAATTCTTCACAAACTCTTCCAAACAGTAGAATAGGACAGAACACTTCTTAACTCATCCTATGAGGCTAGTATAACCCTGTCTTATCAAAACAAGGCAAACACGTAACAAGAAAACTATAGATCAATAGCTCTTATGAATACGCATATAAAAACCATCAACAAAATGCTAACAAACCAAATCTGGCAATATACAAAAAGAATTACAAACTGTGACCAACTATGATTTATCCCAGGAATGCAAGGATGGCTCAACACTAGAAAATCAATCAATGTGATTCTCATTAATGGAATGAAGAGGGGGAAATCACATGATCATCTCAATCAATGCAGAAAAAGCATCTGACAAAATCCAGTGATTTTTGTTCAACAAACTAAGAATAGAAAAGAACTTCCTTGACTCCATAAAGGGCATCTATGAAAAACCCACAGCTGATATCATACTTAATAGTGAAAGACTGGATACTTTCCCTCTAAGATTGGTAACAAGGCAAGATGCCCACTTTCACCACATTTTTTCCATATTTTCTGGAGGGTCTAGCTAGGGTAATTAGGCAAGAAACTCCCCTCTTTAAGCTCATGGAGTCATAAGTTCACCACTAGCTACAGGAAGGCTGGGAAAGCATCTGGGAAGAGGTCTAGGATTACCATATCTGTCCAATCATGAGTTATCCCCGGGAGTGAAGGAGGGATCTACCTTACTGAGTTTACCAAGCAATTAAGTAAATCAGGGTTCACTCAGCAGGAAATAGGTGAGTGGAATAGTTATTGTGTAGGCAACCAACCAAGTTCACCAGGCTATGCTCTCCCTGGGAAAGTGCAGATAACATATGACCCCACATGACTCAATGCAGACTTTCGTCTCTTGTGGTTGTAGGCCCTCTCCTCTGTTTCTCTGCTTCAATAGGACAGGACAAGACAAATGGCACAACCCTGAGTGGCCCCACCACTGACCACTGCCAATTTCCAAAAAGGGAAGACACTCTGAACTGGACTACAGTCATCCCTCAGCTGATGGGCAACCTCCCCCCTCACATCCATTCTTCCTGTCCTTTAGCACATTCTGCATGGAGCTGTCAAAAAGATCTTTCATAACATAACCATAGGAGGGTAATAATTTAACCCTACAACCTGCACAAAACCCTACAATGGCTGACATTTGTTTTAGGATAAAGAGCAAAATCCTTGACATAGACAACAAGGCCCTGCATGGTTGACTTCTGCCTACTTCTCCAGCCCCATTACACACTTCCTTGGAGATGGCTTCTCCCAAGAGTAGGTCAGGTCCTTTAATTATATATTTCTAGAACCCAGTGAACTTTTTCTTTATTTCACTTATCGCAGTATGCAATTTTAGTGTTATTTTCATGATTGTTTGATTACTGTCTAATTCCCCTACTAGAGTATAAGCATCATAAGGACAGGGACTCTCTATTTTGACTCCCATGTGTAGCAGAGATTGCTAATGACCTCCCAATATCCGGTCTCCACTTTTCTATTAGAAAAAGAATTCTAGATTTATTGAAGGCAGCAATGTACCCAGCTATATGTTCCAGCTTCCCTATATGTTGCAACTTTCTTTCAGGTCCCAGCTTCCCTTGCAGCTAGATGTGACCATGTGACTAAGCTCGGCCAATTAGATTTAAGCAGAGCATGGTGTGGTAATTCAGGGAAGTCTCCTAAAAATGGAGAGTATGAGTCCCTCTCTATTTCTCCTTTCAGCTTGCTTGGATTTGGACATTAGAGCTGGAGCTGCAGCAGCTATCTTAGACTGTGAGTTGTCATGCCAAGGATGATAGGACAGCAAACTAGAAGCAGCCTGGGTTCCTGATGACTCTGGAGCTACCATACAGGTCCTGGAGTGCTTCCTCTGGACTGCTTTTTATGTGTGAGAGAAATAAACTTCTGTGTATTTAAGCCACTATTTTTTTTCTTTCTGTCACTTTCAGCCAAGCTTGATCATAACACAGTATTGAATGATCTGCCTTGCACATAATAGAATCTCAAATAACTCCTGTGGAAGGAAGGAAGGAAGGAAGGAAGGAAGGAAGGAAGGGAGGGAGGAAGGAAGGAAGGGAGGGAGGGAGGGAGGGAGGGAGGGAGGGAGGAGAGGGAGGGGGAAGGAGTCACTGGTTCAGAATGATAGGTGCCATGTATGATAAATGTATAAGCAAAAGCCTGTGAGAGTCCAGAAGACAGAAAAAAATGGATCCCAGTTACAGTGATCAAGAAAACTCCTCAGTTTAGATCTGGTAACTTGTTTCATTGCTTCCAGTACTCACTATATATATCTCTTTGATGGCACTGCCACACTGTGTTGTTGTTGTTGTTTTATTATATAAGTAATGCATGCTCATTGTAAAAAGTATGTTTTCTGAACATATGGAAGTGTATAAAGTGAAAAGTAAAAATCTCTTGCCTTGCCTATTTCCCCAAAGCCAAACCTCCAGAAATAACCATTTATCTTCTATGCTTCCAGAAATGTTCTTTGCATATATAAGCATATATGTCTTATATCGCTCTATATGTATAAATAACTCTTGTTACTCAGATGGGAGTGGGTATTAGTCAGGCTGGTCTGCTCCTGGCTTTTTTCCTTCATCATGGGTCTTTGGCCACCTCCAGTCTGCTTACAGTGGTCTGTTTGGGTGTTTATCATATACTGGACAACAAGCCTCAATAGAAATGAGTTCTGTGCTTGCTCACCTTTGAAGTTCTGGAACTTAAAACAGGTGCTTAATAAAAGTGCTGCTGAATGAACACTTGAATACTTGAATGGGTCTTGAAGTTGGCACAGGGCAGGTGGCAGAGGTGGAACTTTCCTCACTGACAAACTGTTCTTTTTTTTTTAATTTTTATTTTATATTGGAGTACAGTTGATTAACAATGTGTGTTAGTTTCAGATGTACAGCAAAGTGATTCAGTTATACATATACATGTATCTACTCTTTTTCAAATTCTTCTCCCATTTAGGTCATTACAGAATATTGAGCAGAGTTCCCTGTTCTATAAAACTGTTCTTCTTTTAAAGACAGCCTTGTGGTCACTGGACACACATCATTCTTATGTCCCTGAGTTTTCTCAGGACTGTTCAATGAACCACAGCAGTGATGTTTCAGAATGGGGAGCTAAACTCAGCTGGAGCGCTCAGCACTGCCCAAGAGCCAGAAGGAAAAAAATAAAATTAAAAGAGCCAGTCTCTTAAATAACTGAGTGCTGGCTCCCTGCATTCCCAAAGCCATCCCTTGGGGTCTCATTAAAATGCAGCTCCAAAGAAGAGGAAGGGGGAAGCCCCTTCCAGGCCAGCTGAGGAAAACAAACCAGACTTTTTTTTTTTTTTTAAACCATGAAAAGGCACTAAAAAGAGATTCATGGCCAGTCTCAGACCTTTGAGCTGTGGGCACTTCCACTGAGAAAATTTGTGTCTGGAAACAAAACTGAGATGCAATAAAAGGGAAAATAGAGCTACTTCTAGTACTCTTTCCCAAAATCCTGTATCATTATTAGGTTTTTCCCACTTTCAGTTTTCATTTATTAATTAAAGCCCAGCTTTAACACACCTGATGGGAATCAGTTTTGCTTCATGAAATTCAAATGGGTTTGAATAGAAATCCATTACTACCACGTAATGGATCCAGGGGGGTCCTGGCTTTGGGGGGATTAAAGCTGTTTTTTAACTCGCTGTTTCTGTGGCAATTGTTAATATAAAGTTTCCAGAAGGCTCATCCCAGAAAAGTGATTGCTAAGAACTCCAAGCAAATGGAACCATTCATGGGCCATGGGGGAATTAAAGTTAATTCCCCCAACACAAGCCTTGTCCAGCCTGCTCTGCTCTGATTAGAGCAACAGTTCAACTGATTAGAGCAAAAGTGTCCTTGCCAGGAAAGCTGGACTGAGAAGTGAACCACAGCGAGTTTTCCCATAGCATACTGGTTCCCTGTATCCAGCGGATCCAGGAGGCAAGGAAAGGGTGACCCTCATCCCCGGTCAGAGTCACTACGTGCTGGACTTACAGAAGCAGGGCAACTCAGAGTGACTGATAGATCTTTTTTTCTAAACTTTCTGATTAAATGGGGATGAAAGGGCTTATCTTAATCAATCCTTCTTCCTTTCTCTGTGCCTAAGAGCACATGTTTTCCCACTGGCTGGGGTTGTCAGTATAGTAGGTACATTAGGAGAACAGCATGAGGTGGCATTGCCCCCTGCAGTGAAAATTGCACTGGACAAGGGTCAGGAGACCTGGACTGCCATCCCAGCCTTGTTTACCAGCTGTGTGACCTTGAGAAAGTCACGATGCACATTTGCTACTGGGTGATCCGAGAAGTGGCCCAATGAGTCAACACAAAATCGCCGAGGATCTCTGAATGTGAATTTCTAGACCAGAGGTTGGCAAAGTATGGCCCACAGACCAAATCCAGCCCACCACCTGTTTTTGTAAATGAGATTTGTTGGAACACCGTCATGCCCATCGATTGCGTATTATTTCATGTCGTAATGGCAGAGTTGAGTAGTTGCTACAGAGACTGTGTGGCCCATGGTTGCTAGTTAGCCAGAAATATTTACTATTTGGCCTTTTATAGACAAAAGTTCCTGCCCCCTGTTCTAGGCTCATGCCCTGACTCCTTTTGACCTTGGAATTCCAGTCCCCACATATCATTTCCTTATCAGAAAGCCTCGGATGGCCCAGAGGATAACTAAACAAGTGCTTTTGAAATAGGACGCCACCTAAGAGCACCATCTCACCACGGAGAGCTGAGGAGTGTCCTTCCACAGGAGACCCGCACTCCCTCAGGCTCGCAGAGCAGAGGGTGGGCACCTGCCTGCTGAACGGTCCTCATTCACTTCTTTATAAAATTTTTTATATTTTAAATTTTTACTGAAGTATAGTTGATTTACAATGTTGTGTTAACTTCTGCTGTACAGTAAAGTGATTCGGTTATATCTATATAGACATTCTTTTTAAAATATTCTTTTCCATTATGGTTTATCACAGGATATTGAATATAGTTCTCTGTGCTACACAATAGGACCTTGTTTATCCTTTCTCTATATAACAGTTTCCATCTGCTAACCCCAATCTCCCACTCCATCCCTCCCCCAACCCCCGCCCTGTTGGCAACCACAAGTCTGCTCTCTATGTCCGTGAGTCTGTTTCTGTTTCATAGATAGGTTCATTTGTGTCATTTTTTAGATTCCATATATAAGTGATATCATATGGTATTTGTCTTTCTCTTTCTGACTTACTTCCCTTAATATGATAATCTCTAGTTGTATCCATGTTGCTGCAAATGGCATTATTTCATTCTTTTTTATGGCTGAGTAGTATTCCATAGTTCAATATATATGTACCACATCTTCCTTATCCATTCATCTGTTGATAGACATTTAGGTTATTTCCATGTCTTGGATATTGTGAAGAGTGCTGCTGTGAACATAGGGGTGCATGTATCTTTTTGAATTATAGTTTTGTCTGGATATATGCCCAGGAGTCGGATTGCTGGATCATACGGTAACTCTATTTTTAGTTTTCTGAGGAACCTCCACACTGTTTTCCATAGTGGCTGCACCAACTTAACATTCCCACCAACAGTGTAAGAGGTTCTCTTTTCTCCACACCCTCTCCAGCATTTATTGTTTGTAGAATTTTTGATGATGGCCATTCTGACCGGTGTGAGGTGATACCTCATTGTAGTTTTGATGTACACTTTTCTAATAGTTAACAATGTTGAGCATCTTTTTTTTTTTTTTTTCTTGCGGTACGTGGGCCTCTCACCACTGTGGCCTCTCCCGTTGCGGAGCACAGGCTCCGGACGCGCAGGCTCAGCGGCCATGGCTCACGGGCCCAGCCACTCCGTGGCATGTGGGATCTTCCCGGACCGGGGCACGAACCCGCACCACCTGCATCAGCAGGCAGACTCCCAACCACTGCGCCACCAGGGAAGCCCGAGCATCTTTTCATGTGCCTTTTGACCATCTGTATGTCTTCTTTGGAGAAATGTCTATTTAGGTCTTCTGCCTATTTTTCGATGGGGATGTTTGTTTTCGTTGTTGTTGTTGAGTTGAATGAGTTGTTTGTATATTTTGGAAATTAAGCCCTTGTCAGTTGTTTCATTTACAAATATTTTCTCCCATTCCATAGATTGTCTTTTTGTTTTGTTTATGGTTTCTTTTGCTGTGCAAAAGCTTGTAAGTTTGATTAGGTCCTATTTGTTTATTTTGCTTTTATTTATTTATTTATGTCTATTGCCTTGGGAGACTGACCTAAGAAAAGATTGCTACAATCTCATTTATTCTTAATGCTCTTGCAGAGCAGAGGTGCAAGCAGCACAGGGCAGCCCCAGCCAGCACGACAGTGGTCTTCTCGGCTGCCCTGCATTTTTTTCCTGTTTTATTTCTCTGGATTTGAAGGAATCAACCAACGTGATAAAGTGGTTGAAGGGGAGCAGGTGTGCAAGGGTCTCTCTTGCATTTATGGGAATAAGACACTTGTTCTAAGGGACCTAAACAGGAAAAGCTTTCTTCACTAGTTAACGGTGTGAGTGAAAAAAATGTTGCCTGCCATATCAGTAAACAATGGATGTTGCAGTCATCAGGCCACTACAACCAGCCCTGAGGCAACTCAGGTTGGAGACAAACAATGGAGACAAACAGGCTGCCCGTTGCCAAGCCCTCAGCCACTACAGTCACACCAGCTGTGCACTCTGAGGGATTTCAGGATGGAGAAAAGCAGGACACAGGCCCCAGATAGCTGAGGTACATATCAAAGGAATGATTTCAGTGAGACTAGACTCTTGCATCTTCACTTACATAGAAAAGTGCTAAATTCCTTAACTTGAGCTATTTGGTTTTCTTTAATTAACAGTAATCTTTTGATGTCTGACTGCCTGGTCTTTGTTGCAAAAACTCCTAAATATCCTGGCTCCCCCCTTCCCTCTTTGGAACAGTCCCTCCGAGCTATCTGAGAGGCTGCGTCCTGTGGGCTTAAGTTCTCAGTTTTGTCCATCAAATAAAACATAATTCTCAACTTTTAGGTTGTGCGGTTTTTTTTCAGTTGACAATGGCATGTTAGTAAGAGCTGGGAGAGGCCACGGGGCATTTGCAAGTTCAGTCCTTTCATTTTATACATGAGGAGCCCAGGAAGCAGAGAGTTTGGTCAGAGTCAAGGTTAAGGACAGAGCCAGATTAGAGTCTCCATCTCTCAGTGTCCAGGCCAGTGCTCTTCACTCTCATCTGCTTAGTCAACAGCCATTTATGAAGTGTCTGCTGCGGACCAGGAACTGTGGTGGCAGCTGGTTGTAAGTCATGACAAGACAGATATCATGGGCCTTTCAGTTCACAGCCAGCTCTCCAATGAATAATATATCTATAATAATACATATTATTAAACATTGGGCTAAGTGAACAAGGTACAATGATAGAGAATAACAGGAAAAACCTACTGGCCATATATCATTGATTCTAGACATGCTTTTTTATTTAACACTTTAATATTTCTGAAATCAAGATGCACCTTATCATAGATGAGACCTTAGATGATAACGAGTGGCATTTTTACTTTCTGAGTGGAGTGGTACATGGAATAATGGTGTGTCTTACAGTTGGTGGTATCTTATGACCAATGATACAGAGTGGGTAAGGCAGTCAGGAAAGACCTTTGTTCATTTCAGCCAAGTACTGAGGCTGGGAAGGAGTCCACAGTGCCCAGAACAGGAGAAAAAACATTCCTGACAATGGGATTAGCATGTGCAAAATCCCAAAAGCTAGGTGCCCTTGAGGAACAGAGTGAAGGGCAATGCGGCAGGAGAGAGGAGGCATGTCCCGGGAGTGTCTGGAACTATGTGCCAAGTCAATTAGAGGTGTGAAAGCTGTGATCTAGAGTTTGGATTTAAACAAGAGAGTGACACAAACAGCTTTGTATTTCTAACAGATTACCTTCCCAGAAGGGAAATATAAAATCCAGGTTATTTGTTTACGGGGCAAGATTAGAATCAGGAAGCCCAGGTAGGGGGCAGTGCAGGCAAGGGAAGGCCATGGCCTCCATCAGGGCAGGCAACAGAGATGGAGAAGAAGGGACTGATTTGCCAGATGCTTAGAAGGTGCCCCAGACAGGACCCCCTCAACATCTGACCAGAGGCCGTGGAGATGATTACAATGTCGGGGAGGGGAGCCGGGAAATAAAGGATACAAGCCTTCTAATAAATTTGCTCCAGGAGGTGGGTGTGGCTTTCTTGGTTTTCTGTAGTTACCTCCTCTGAGGATATTCTGCATTCTCCTTAAATCTTTTTGTTATGATGTGATTTCTTTTGTGTTATGATTCTTACTCACCTTGTGTGAAACGTATGGGATTTAAGCTATGTTAAGGCATGTTAAGTGGTCCAAAATGGAGTCATGGTGATCAAGGTGAACTTCCATCGTAGTTGTTTTGAAATGTCCACTGTAGGACTGTGAGTGTCTTAGATGGATAAACTAAGAGCGTTAGATAAGAAATTTGATGGTCCACATTATGTCACAGGAACAGAAGGAGCAACTGATTGAGCCAAGACCCCCTCCCCTGGGGTAACTTTTGCTCCTTAAAAAGAGACCACGGGGCTTCCCTGGTGGCGCAGTGGTTGAGAGTCCGCCTGCCGATGCAGGGGACACGGGTTCGTGCCCCGGTCCGGGAAGATCCCATGTACCGCGGAGCGGCTGGGCCCGTGAGCCATGGCCGCTGAGCCTGCGCGTCCGGAGCCTGTGCTCTGCAACGGGAGAGGCCACAACGGTGAGAGGCCCGCGTACCGCAAAAAAAAAAAAAAAAAAGAAAAGAAAAAGAGACCACGGAGCCGACTGACTTGAAGGCTCTTTGCTGGAGGACCCGACCGCACGCTGCTGAGAGCTGTCAGAGCCCTGCTGGAGCATAAGTGGACTTTCCACTCATGCTGGTCACGAGACCCCCTTGCCGGACCGCAGATCACTGCTCAGGCTGAGACACCTCCCTCCCGGACTTCTCCTTGAAGTGGTCCGTTACTCCCTTTTCTCTACTTTGACTAAGCTGTGTTGTGTGTAATACACCGAGTGATTCATGAATTGAATATTGGCTACTGTTTCGTGTATCTCCAATCCCGTGATTCTTACCTGCCCTTCCTGCTGGGCCCAGTGACAGACACTTTTCCAAGCTTTGCACCAGGGAGCCTTCTTTGGGGGGAAGGAGAGGGATCCCCAAGGTGAAGAGGTGAGGTTGCCGCTTTCCACTTCTCAGCGTGTCTTCCTCAGTCCATCTTTCTTTCGGCTCGTATTTGCCTGATTAACCACTAGACACAAATATTGCGGGGAAGGTAGAATTGTACCTTACGTGATTTACCTCAGGCTCTTCGCATCTTTGTCTTTCACTCCAAAATGGTCTTGGACCAGACTGGTCAGGGGCAAATCCTTAGGAGTCCACTAAAAACCAGGCCCGCTCCTGTCCTGAGGCCCCACGGAGGCCTGGGCAATTCCCAGGAAATGGTAAGGCAAGGACGTATCTCTGCTCAGGCCCCAAGCCCCAGAAGAGTCCACGGTTGGGGCCAGTGTATAGGAAGCCGGGGCTCTGCTCCCACTCTGCCCCAGCCCCTGTCCTTCTCCATTTTCCTAAGCCTACAGGCCCCAGCGATTGTGAAGCCACCAGGAAACCTCGCAGAGCATGTACCAGCCTCCCCGACCCGGAAATGGCTCCTCTGCCTGCTGCTTTCCCAGGGATTTCAGGGCCCTGCGGGTGCAGCTGAGTTTACTTCGGATAATGGCAGGGAACGGCGTGAATGTTCCTGGTGACTGGTGTTCCTTCGGCTCGCCCACGCCTGCCGGCCTCCTGCCACCTCCACCAGTACCAGGAGGCATCACCAAAGCCCTGTGGGCCCCGCCGGGCTGGCAGGGCACCATCTCCTCCTGCCTGCTCATTCTGCAGCATCTGGCTTTGCCTCCCCATCATCTGGCATTTATGGGACCAGTGCCAGTGACTGGCTGATGAATCGGGGGTGGAGCCCCGTGAGCTGTCTCTGAAAATATCTGCTCCCGTGTGTTTTGAATTCCTCCAGCACTTGTCATCCTCTCTGCTCATTTAGCATTTAGCTTATGATGCCTGGAGTTTTAGGTTCATCTAATGGTGCCATATGATATCTCTCCAACTGGCTAGTAAGCTCCTGGGGAAGCAAGCCTGTGTCACCTGGGCTGCACCCAGTGCTGTGAGGAGAGCAGGACTTCTCAATATATTGGCTGACCAAAGGCTTGATTGGGCCTCCTAATTCCCAGAAGCACAAACTGTCTCCATAATTCATATCTTGGAATTGTGGTGGCTCAGGTAGACTTGGCCTCAAGACATTCAAGTTGAAGAGAGAAACCAGGAGTAAGTGGACTCGAGACCAGATGAGGTCCCAGGAATGCCAACAACCCAAACTGGAGGATTGTGGTGAAATGGAAGTCACCCTGGATGATATCAACATCCTAGGGGGCAGGGCCCTCCATCAAGAACGACAAATGGCCTTCATCTTGATGGCCAGTGCTAATTCTTGAGTGGTTTCCTGGAATACTGCGTAGAAAAAACCTTGAAGCTGTCCCATGACAGTGGGAAAGATTGCTGGGCTCGCTGGCACTGCTTGCATGGGCCCAGGGGAGTGGGGAGAGAGCATGCATTAGCCATTCTTCTTTGGACAGTGCTGGGAGTTGGGTGAATGGCAGAATTCATGGTTCCAGGAGATCCTTCTGTGTGGAGCAGAATCGTGTCCAGAAGTGAAGTTGAGGGAGGATGTTCTGGCCTTCATGCCAGAGTGAGAGGGCCTAGAAAAGGCAGCTGGCCATACAGTAGATAGCTCAGGACAGCTCACCTTTGGACACCTGGAGCACATATCAGGAAACAGATACAGAGGTGGGCACAATCATGGAGATGAGACAAAAAAAAAAAAAAAAAAAAGATGCACCCAGGGGAAGCTTTGGGCTCCCTGGATTCACTTTACCTACCCCAGACACTAAACTCTTGGCAACTAGACCCATTCCAGACCCCGCTCATTAGTGGAGCTGAGTGTTTTAATATAATGGCAGCCAGGTCAGATTTGCAGGTGAGGCTGGGCCTCAGTTGGGAGCATTGCTGCCAGGGGCAGAAATGAACAAACTTTGAGATCCTGTTCGCATCTTTAACCAGATAAGTACAATGGCCTCCCAGCCTCCAGGTTTATTCCACTCCAATTCTTCATTACTAACACTGCCACAATGTTCTGCCTGCAGCACACATCTTTTCCTGGTAGCCCCTTGTTAAGATTCTTCAATGAAGCTTCTCCATCTACAGAATAAAATCTAAGTTCCCTACTGTGACATGGGCCCTCGATTAGACACCTTCTGTTTAACTCTCTGGCCTGATAAGAGTGTCCTTGTTTACCTGGAGGCCTCGGCCCATGCTGGTTAGCCTTTGCTAACCAGCAAAGGTTGGGGGTTCTTGGGTCACACAGTAGCAACTCGACCTCTGGAGGGTCTGGAGACTAAAGTCAGCCATGCAAGTGGTCAGCTAGGTCTATGTGACCAAACGCCAACAAAATCTTTGAACACCAGGGCTCAAGTGATCTTCATTGGTTGGCAAAATGCCATGCATATTGTCACATACTGTTGCTGGGAGATATTGGTTTTGCCTGCATGACTCCACTGAGGAATCAGGAGGGAGCACTGGAAACTGTGCTTGGTGTCTTCTGGACCCTGCCCCGTGTGCCTCTCCCCTTGGCTGATTTTAATCCGTGTTCTTTTACTATGATAAATATAAATGTTAGTGTAATGGCTTTGCTGAGTTCTTCAAGTCCTTCCAGCAAATTATTGAAACTGAAGGTGATCTTGGGGCTCTCCAAACCTGCAGTTGGTATCAGATCAGATGGTGGAATCGGGGACTCTTGAATATTCAGTTTTGCACTCTAATAAACACTGTAGTAAGGAGCATCCTTCTTCATATATATTGGGACAGTGGTGTGTTTCTTTAGGATAAATTCCTAGAAGTTAGTTGTCAAGTCAATGTTTTTGAACATTTCCAATTATAGCAGATTATGCTACACTGACCCCATGCCCCAAAATAGTCTACCCAATTGACACTTCATCTTGCAGGTTGAGAAAGTCTGTTTTCTCATATTCTCAATCTTTCCCCCGCAGTCTAACAGGTTTAAAAAAAAAAGATAATCCACAAAACAGCCTATTGTTTTGATTTGTGTTCTTTTTTATTATTAGTGAGGTTGAGTATCTTTTCATAACACGTGTTGATCATTTAGATTTCTTTGGTGAATTGTTGATTCGTGTCCTGTTCCTGTTTTTCTACTGCATTTCCATTTTTATCTTACTTATAAGAAAAACATTATATATATCAGGAATCTTCACGTTTTGTCTTTGACCTGAAATGTTTAAAATCAGAAATCCTACTTCCCTTTGGGGAAGTGTTCTTTTCAAAAGGCAAAGGGGTGTTTCTGCATAGTTGAAAAGTGACTAACACATTTCTCCAAAGATAAAACGGTATTTCTGTTAAGTCTTAAAGCTCAAACCTAGATTGCCTAATAGAGTTTAAATACACGCACAAGAAAGCACAATCGTTCTGAGTTTAGGGATAAGTAATTCCATGCCAAACAGTAATTTAAAAACTGAATTATTGGGCTTCCCTGGTGGCCAGTGCAGGGGACACGGGTTTGAGCCCTGGTCTGGGAGGAATCCCACATGCCGTGGAACAACTAAGCCTATGTGCCTTAACTACTGAGCCTGTGCTCTAGAGCCCGTGAGCCACAACTCCTGAAGCCTGCACACCTAGAGCCCGTGCTCTGCAACAAGAGAAGCCACCGCAATGAGAAGCCCACGAACCGCAACGAAGAGTAGCCCCCGCTCGCCCCAACTAAAAAAAGTCTGTGCGCATCAATGAAAACCCAATGCAGCCAAAGGTTAATTAATTAATTAATTAAATTAAAAAATATATATATAAACTGAATTATTACAGCAAAAATGAGATAAAATCACAGAGCTCAATTTAAAGCTTTACTGTGGGGCTTCCCTGGTGGCTCAGTGGTTGCGAGTCCGCCTGCCGATGCTGGGGACACGGGTTCGTGCCCCGGTCCGGGAGGATCCCACATGCCGCGGAGCAGCTAGGCCCGTGAGCCATGGCCGCTGAGCCTGTGCCTCCGGAGCCTGTGTTCCGCAACGGGAGAGGCCACAACAGTGAGAGGCCTGCATGCCACAAAAATAAAAATAAAATTAAAAATAATAATAATAATAAAGCTTTACTGTGGCTTCATTCAAATTCATCACCCCCAAATCACAGTAAATTGTCTTTTATAAAAAGTATACTGTTTGAGCCATGCTTTCCATTCAAAGAGTTAGATTTATGCTAGACCATCTCAGATGTCCCTTGAGGCCAGTACCACCCTTATGCCTGGACAAGAGGGACCCCAGCCTTGGGCCTGTGCTTTCAAGGACCCACATCACACACGCAATCAAAATTATGTGCCTCAGTCATTCAACTTAGTCATTTGAAAGACATAGCTTTATACATTGTGGGGTGTTTTCTGATACCACTTCTAACACCAAATGTGTGTGGGTTTTTCGAGCACCAACAACCAATTCTCCAGTTATCCAAGAATAACCAGATGTCCAACAATTCAATTCAATTCTTTCACTAACTATCCTGAATAAGTGCAGACCTCAAAGTTAAGGGCTCAGCCCCACGAGACAGCCCCCATTTCAGATGCCACTGACACATCCCAGGGGCCTATACTTCTGGTTGATAGGCTACTATTTGGGGGGCTCCCACAACCCCCTTCTCAGGTTCAACAATTCTCTAGAGTGACTCACAGAACTCAGAAAAGCACTTTGCTTACTATTACAGGTTTATTATAAAGGATAAGCTCAGGAACAGCTAAATGGAAGAGATGCACAGGGCAGGTTATAGGAGGAGGGTCTCAGAGATTACATGCCATCTCCCATCATGGGACACATCATCCCCCCAGCATCTTGAGGTGTTCACCAACCAAGAAGCTCCTTGAACCCTATTGTTTAGGGGGTTTTATGGAGGTTTCATTACATAGGCATAATTGATTGAATCACTGGCCACAAACCAAACTCAAGCTCCAGCTCCTTTCCACTCCCTAGAAGTCAGGGGATAAGCCTGAAAGTTTCCATTCTCTAATTATGGTGTGGTCTTTTCGACCTGACGACCAGCCTCTATCCCAAAGTATCTAGCCCCTCCCCCCCAACTCTGGAGCCATCTCATTAACATACAAAAGAAGGTATATTCCAAGGCTTTCATGGGCTCTGTGCCAGAAACTGGGAACAAAGACCAAATAGTTATTTTTTATAATACCACATATGTATTATTCAGTTTCAAGGTTTATGAAGGTATATTTGTCAAGGCAGAAACAAAACTTTTTTTTTTTTTTTTTTTTTTTTTTTTTTGGGTACGCGGGCCTCTCATTGTTGTGGCCCCTCCCGTTGCAGAGCACAGGCTCCGGACGCGCAGACTCAGTGGCCATGGCTCACGGGTCCCACCGCCCCGCGGCATGTGGGATCTTCCCGGACTGGGGCACGAACCCGTGTCCCCTGGATGGGCAGGCGGACTCTCAACCACTGCGCCATCAGGGAAGCCCAAAAACTTTTTTTTTTTACATAAACTGTAGCGATTTGTTTTGGATCTGTCTGCTAAGGCAAAAGAAATAAAAGCAGAAAATAAATAAATGGGACCTAATTAAACTTTAAAGCTTTTGCACAACAAAGGAAACCATCAACAACAACAAAAAAGACAACCTACTGAATGGGAAAAATATTTGCAAATGATTTGACCAATAAGGGGTTAATATCCAAAATATATAAACAGCTCATACAACTCAATATCAAAAAAACAACCCTATTAAAAAAATGGGCAGAAAATCTGAATAGACATTTTTCCAAAGACATACAGGTGGCCAACAGGTACATGAAAAGATGCTCAACATCGCTAATCATCGGAGAAATGCAAATCAAAACCACAATGAGATATCACTTCACATCTGTCACAATGGCAATCATCAAAAAGATCACAAATAACAAATATTGGTGAGGACGTGGAGAAAAGGGAACCCTCGTACACTGTTGGTGAGAATGTAAATTGGTGCAGCCACTGTGGAAACAGTATGGAGTTTCCTCAAAAAACTAAAAATAGAACTATTGTATAATCCAGCAATTCCACTCTGCTCCCAATGTTCATAGAAGCATTAGTACAATTGCCAAGATATGGAAGCAACCTAAGCACCCATCAACAGATGAATGGATAAAGAAGATGTGGTATATATATTTATACAATGGAATATTACTCAGATATAAAAAGAATGAAATTCTGCCATTTGTAACAATGCGGATGGACCTTGGAACTATTATGCTTAGTGAAATAAGTCAGATAGAGAAAGACAAATACTCTGTTATAACTTATATGTGGAATCTAAAAAATAAAACAAACAAATGTATGGAACACAACAGAAACAGACTCACAGATATAGAGAACAAACTAACAGTTACCAGTGGGGAGAGGAAAGGGGGAAGGGGCACCATAGGGGTAGGGAATTAAGAGATATAAACTGCTATGTATAAAATACATAAGCAACAAGGATATATTGCACAGCACAGGGAAATATAGCTGTTATTTTGTAATAACTTTAAATGTAATATAATCTATAAAAATATTGTAATATAATCTATAAAAATCTACAAAAATATTGAATCACTATGTTGTACACCTGATACTAATACTGTAAATCAACTATACTTCATAAATAAATAAATACATAACATAGCTTCTTTAACAATTTGTTAGCTGGATTTATAACTTTAAAATATTTATACATTTAGTCATGTGGGGCACCCTTTGCAACCTGTGCAACCCCACAAATGTTAGGAGCCAGCCTGCCTGAGGTTGGCCAGGTTAAGGGAAGATAGATTTTGTGCCTGTGGGTCTTTCCTACTGATTTCCAAAGATGGGTCTTGAATCTCTAAATTAGAACACTTGGGAGCAGCAGAAAGTAGTGGCCAAGTAGCTTCAGAGTGAGACAGACTGATTTCTATCTTAGCTTTGTCATTCGCTTTGTATGACCTCGGGCAAATTATTTCACCTCTCTGAGTTTCAAGTTCCTCACCTGTAAAAGAGGGATAATACCCACCTCACTGGGTTGTTGTAAGAATTAAGTAAGAAAGACCATGAAATGTTTAACACAGTTCCAAGCACTTAATAAACATTCAATAAATGGCTTCTATGGTACTGTTGATATTACTGCTACCCACACCACTCTGAGAGCTTCTAGAATAGACATGCTAGTAAACGATGCCCACAGTTCTCCAACTAAATACAATCCTGGAAACCTCCCACTAAAAACCTGTTCAGAAAGGAGGATCCCTGGAGTTGATCCCCTACTCTCAGATCCTAGGGACTCTCCCTATCCATTTTGGGGTGTGCTTAAGACCCAAATCACTGGAAACAGAAAAGTAGAGAATCCCATGTGGATCTAGAGGCCCCTCCACAGGTTCCCAGGAAGGGAGACTCTAGCTTGTTGGATGGAGACAGCAGTTTTCTGAGAGGACTGAAGATTCCTCAGCTTGTCTTGGGTCTGACCTCACCAAGTGTACTCAGCTGTGCCCACCTGGCTGATCAGGAAGACTTAAGGAGGAAAGGAAGGTCTCTGAACTAATTTGTGGACTTGAATTTTCACACCAAGAGTCCATCTGATTGCCATAAACAGCTCGCATACTTAGCACTCTGGCCTTTAATTCAAGAATAGGTAAAAAGCACAGTGTTCTCACCATCTCCTATGGTCTGAATGTTTGTCTTCCCACAAAATTCATAAGTTGAAATCTTAATGCCCAATGTGATAGCAGTAGGAGTTGGGGTCTTTGGGAGATGCTTAGGTCATGAGGGTAGAGACCTCATGAATGGGATTAGTGTCCTTATAAAAGAGACCCTGCAGAGCCCCCTAGCGCCTTCCACCATGTGAGGATACAGTGAGAAGTCTAAATAACCTAATTAAACATAGACAAAGGATCTGAACAGACATTTCTCTAAAGAAGATACACAAAATGCCAATAAGCACCTGAAATGATGCTCAACATTATTAGCAACAGGGAAATGCAAATTAAAACGATGAGCTACCACTTCACACCTACTATGGTGGCTATAATCAGAAAGTCAGATAGTAACAAGTATTGGCAAGGATGAGAAGAAATTAGCACCCTCATATACCAGAGGGCCCTCACCATGATCTCAGACTTCCAGCCTCCAGAATTATGAGAAATAAATTTCTGTATTTTATAAGCCACCCAGTCTGTGGTATTTTGTTATAGGACCCAAATGGACTAAGACATCATTGAATGGGATGCAGAGATGAACACTATGTGATGATGATGATGGTGACAGGACTTGACATTTGAAAAGCATCTGGACCTACCTAATGGAAAAAATTCAAACCATTATCATTGTCATTAATAATATTACAATAAATCAAGATAGAGCTTAATCTTGGGAATGCAAGAGGACCTGGAGCATTTTCTCCAAGAAAGCCTCTTGACTGTGCTCTTTCTTCCATCAACAATAAATGGGGATGATTTGTGCTTTCTTTTCTGCAGAGCAAGAAACAGTAAGTAACTGGTCTGTCAGCATTCGAGCTGTTTCAAGTTGTTCTCACTCCCATTGTCCTGTATGAGTGAACTTCTCTTTCACTGATATAAGAGCCCATGTGATTTCTTTCCAGCTTAACTTCTGCCATATTTAATGGAGGGGGAGAAATCTCCACCATGGAAGTAATTGGATCTTAGAGGAAAGATGACTCTGAGTCTTGTATAATTGATTAATGGGAAAATGCGATTATCCCACATTTCATTCAGCTGCACAATCTATTTGACACCAGCCATTTTGTTCAGCTTGCAAGAGCAGAGCCTGGCTTCTAAAGAAAGTGAATGTGGAATAACAGCTGTGGGACTGGAATGGACCTTGGCCTTAGGCTTGACCAACTCTCTCTTTGTAGGTTAATGTGCCTATCCAGAATGCTGCACAGAGAAGATTCTGGTAGAAAAACATGACATCATTTCCCATGAAGGAAGATCATTTTATTATATATAAATGTTCAAAGCATAAAAAAGCTCAGGAAATATTATATAATGAGCATATCAGAAATTCTCTGCATCTGAAAAATTTCTCCTTTTAAGATTAGAAGTAGAAAAAAACAGAGATAGGAGAACCATCACCAATTTCTACAGTTTCTTAAAATGGTGTAGTGAGGGGAGTCCTGGATGGAGGCTGGTGGAGCTGAGTTATGTCACTTACTGTGTAGGATGTGGGCAAGTCATATCACCTCCTTAGGCTTCAGTTTCTTTTCTTGTAAAATAATGGTGTTTAAATAATTTCTAAGGACTCCTACAACCATCAAAAGTTCTATGCAAAGTTATTCCTCCTGCAAATCCTCACCAGTTTCTTCCAATCTTATGAGAGCTTGGTTGATAATGATCACTTGAGAGAGTGCAGTGAGCCTTTATTCATTTTAATTAAAATCCTAGCCTGCCTGAAAACTATTTCTATCAAGCCAGGGACCCAGAAGCCTATGTGAATTAACATAGGTTGGCATTGCCAACATTCTTCATCAAATCATATTTTCCATCTTGGAGACTACTAATTTTGCAACTTCTTATTTCTGAGTTGTTTTTAATGCTTGACACAATTTTGGGTGGCCATGATGTGTGATTTATTCTCTTTTCCAGATCATTTAAGTTAAAAAGAGTTGGGCCAAAGGGCAGTTCTTCAGCACTCTGTCAGATGCCACCAACCAAGCCACCATAAGGTCTTTTGCCCTGAGTGTGGCCTTTCGGGCCGAGACAGTCTGTTTAGAATTAACAGATTCTGAATGTCAAGTCTCAGTGTACTGACCCTTGTATTTTTCTGACTGCTTTCCTATTTTAATTAGAAACAATCATTTGTATCTTCAATCTACATCCCAGGAATCTTCCTCACTTGCAAGAGAATAGGCCTAACTCAAGAAGGTAATGGTGATGTTGACGATGATGACAGGTGACATTTACTGAGGGTTGATGACACACCAGGCACTATGCTAAATATGACTGTGGTATAGGAAGAAATAAATGGGGCTTCCCTGGTGGTGCAGTCATTGGGAATATGCCTGCCAGTGCAGGGGACACAGGTTTGAGCCCTGGTCTGGGAAGATCCCACATTCCATGGAGCAACAAGGCCCATGCACCACAACTACTGAGCCTGTGCTCAAGAGCCTGCAGGCCACAACTGCTGAGCCTGCGTACCACAAATACTGAAGCCTGCACACCAAGAGCCGGTGCTCCACAGAGGGAGAGGCCACTGCAATGAGAGGCCCGCACACTGCAACCTCAACTAGAGAGGGCCCATGCGCAGCAACAAAGACCCAATGCAGCCATAAATAAATAAATAAATAAATAAATAAATAAATAAATAAATAAAATTTATTTAAAGAAAGAAAGAAATATATGTGGTCTATGTCCCCAGTTCCTGGTAAAGAGCTTCTAAAACAGTTGGAATTTCCTGAATGATAGTGAAACCTAGCAGGACCCTGAGGGGCTCCTGGGCATGGAAGCCTTTCCATGTCCCCCGTTTCTTGTTTGTAGGGAACAGACTCCAGGCTCCACGACCTTTCCTGAGTTCCCAAGGGCAGATTCGAACAGTTGCTAACCAGGGAAGGGAGGGGATGCAGAGACAAGGGAGGAACAGCCAAGAAACAATAGTACAGCTTTGGGGCAGGGTCCTGGTTCTGCCTCAAGGGATACACATAACAATATCTTTTGAGCTCTTTACAGAACTAAAAACCCCAATAAATGGAAGATGTCAGTATTCTTCATTCCAGAGAAGACCACCTGAGGCCAGAGTAAAGGAACCAGAGAAGCTCATCAAGAGATTACCTGAGACCAGCTTAAAGGAGTTCAGGCCCTGCACACACCCTAATTTTATCAGCAACCCCATCCTTGAACTATTGCTATAAAACTCCTCACCAAATCCTCCCAGGTTGGGACACACAGGTTTTCAGGGCAAGAGCCTGCTGTGTCCCCCTTTGCCTGGCAAAGCACTAAACCTATTCTTTTCTACTTCATCCAAAACTCTGTCTCCAAGATTCATTTCGGCACTGGTGCAGAGAGGCCAAGTTTTCAGCATCAATAGGAGTGTCTTTTGTTCTTTTAAGGGACCCCTTTCATCACACCTGAGTTTATGCTAATGAGGGAACTTAGGGCAGGGCCACTACATAACCTCAGGAAGGGGTTTGTCACCAGAAAGATCAAGTGATTAGAGAGTGGGAACTTTCAGCCCCACTCATCAACCTCTGAGAAGTGGGAGGTGGCTGGAGACTGAGCTCTATAAAAACTCTTGAACAAGATTCAGAGAGCTTCCATGTTGGTGACCACATCAAGGTACTGGCAGGGTGGCGTATCCAGAGAGGGCATGGAAGCTCCATGCTATGTCTCCCACTCCATCCCTTACTTGGCCCTATGTATCTCTTCCATTTGGCTATTCCTTAGCTGTGTCTTTTAAAATCAACTAGTATATATAAGTAAAGTATTTCCTGAGTTCTGTGAGCCATTCTAAGAAGTCACTGAACCTGAGGAAGGGGTTGCAGGAACCCCTGATTTATAGCCAGTTGGTCAGAAGTATGGGTGCCCTGGGACTTACAAATAGTGTTTGAGGTGGAGGCAGTCCTGTAGGACTGAACCTGAGCAGGACCCTGTGGGGCTCCTGGGCACAAAAGTCTTTTCGTGTCCCCAGTGTTTTGTTTGTAGGAAATAGGCTTCATTTAGCCTCCATGACCTTCCTTGAGTTCCAAAGGGCAGGTTCCAACAGTTGCTAATCAGGGAAGGGAGGGGAGGCAGAGACAAGGGAGGAGCAGTCAACAAACATTAGTGCAGCCTTGGGGCAGGGTTCTGGTTCCTCCTCAAGGGATACACATAACAATATCTTTGAGATCTTCTGCAGAACTAAAACCCCCACCAAATGGAAGATGTTAACCACTTGATGTTAACTTCTTTCTTCTTTCCAGAGAGAAGGGAGAAGTTCACAGTTCGATAACCTTGAGAACAACAGAAGCCAGATGATCCCTGGATTGGAGGAATACAGGCCCTGTAGGCACCCTGATCCTTATTCAAAAATCCTGACAATAACACTCTTCACAAACCGCCTTCCCTCCCCCCAGGTTGGGACACAGTTTTGAGGGCATTAGCCTGCTGTGGCCCCCTTTGCCTGGCAAAGCAATAAAGCTACTCTTTTCTACTTCACCCACAACTCTGTCTCTGAGATTCAATTCAGTACTGGTGTATAGAGGCCAAATTTCCACTTCAGGACTAAACTCTTAAATCTGTGGTAGTTAGGGTCATAATTGAAGAATTATTGGGTACCCAGTTGGTGTCCAGAGAATTGGTT
This sequence comes from Physeter macrocephalus, assembly GCF_002837175.3. Taxonomy (NCBI): domain Eukaryota; kingdom Metazoa; phylum Chordata; class Mammalia; order Artiodactyla; family Physeteridae; genus Physeter; species Physeter macrocephalus. The sequence continues at coordinate 64,452,428 of NC_041232.1, read as the reverse complement.
GTTGGTGTTGAAAAACACCGCAGAATGACACATATTATCCCATATTGAATCCTCACGACAGCCTTATGAGGTCAGTACTATTATTACGCTCATTGGACAGATGTGGACGCCGAACCTCAAAGAGGTGTCCTATAATGACTGTCCAAGGTCACACCATAAGTGGCGTAGGCAGGATTCAAAACCCCACCGTCTGACTCCTAACTTTTTCGATACCTCAAAGAATGAAAGGAGAATGGGATGGTCCCCATACGTGTGAGTGCTCAGCCTAGCAGCAGCAGAAGAAAAAAGACTCCATGGTTGAGTTGGTCATCCTGCACTTGCTTCTGCAACAAGGATTTATGAAAAATCTACTATGTGCTTAACCGTATGCAGCATCTTTAGTGCCTGCAGTGATCCGACAGAGTCTCTGCACTCGGAGAGCTTGCATCTAATGAAGGAGCCTCTAAATGTGTAGAAATATTACAAAGGAGGAACAGAACGTGATAAGTGCGTGGAAGATTCAAAGTACAGGAGATTCAGGGCAGGTCAAGCATTTCGAGCTGGAGGGACCAAGAGAAAATTGAAGGCTCTATAAACAAATTTTCTTATCTGAAAAACTGACACCACCCACCTCAGGCCTTCCTTTTTTGTTTTTATTTGTGTGTGTTTTAACACAAATGCATGTAGAAAGTCAAATGCCCGTGATCTGTTGTGAGTGAACCAGCCGCTTTATGCTTTCTTCTTTTGGGTGGAACCCAGCAAGTTCTACCCCACTGATGGTCAGGACGCTCTTCCTTTGGGGAGAAGGGTCTGCTGCCACCATAGCATCTAGCCCAGATGACCTGAAGTTACAGCATCTCCTTTTCCTGGTGATAAAGGAGGCTCTCCACTGTTAGCCCTGCTCACCAAGACTGCCCTCTTACTGGTAGATCTCAGCGGGTGAGACCCTTGAGCTCAGGCACCATGTCAGTTTTATGCAGAGCTGTGAGGCTCTTTCCAGGGTCATCCTAGTTTAGAATGCTATCCTGCTGTCCTATGGTGCTCTCCTACTAGTCAGACACACTCCTACTTTTAATTTTATGAAATGTGGTTGCTGGAAACTTAACAAAGGATACTCTGAAGCAGGAGTCAGGAATCTGGGACCTTGGACCCAGCTCTGGTACTAACCCAGATGATCTTGGACAAAAGACTTCCTATCCTGGAACCTCAGCTTTCTCATCTGTAAAATGTGACAATCAGTCTAAGCTGAACACTACTGACCTTTCAGTTGGGACTATTCTTCTTGGGAAGAATTGCTCATTGTGGCAGGATGTTTAAGGTCCCTGAATTCCTGGGCTCTAACTGCCAGTTATAAGGCTGTACCCACAGTCATCATGAAAACCAAAACCACCTCCAAACATTTCCAGATGCCCCGTGGGGGGTGGGTAGGGGAGAGTGGGGTAATACTACTCCAGTTAAGAGTCACTGAACTAAGTGATCTCCAAAAGGGCCTTCCAGCCATGATTCTAGTTGATAAATGTTAGGATGGAGGCTTGGCCCCAGGCTATTCCTCTGAAGTATATGAGGTGTGCTGTGTCAACAGGGCTTGCAAGAGCGTTATCAATAAAGACCTACGTGGTTGTCAGGTGTGCTGGAGTATTGATGTTTTAATGTTGATGTTTTGTTCCATCCAAATGCCTATAGTTGTACAGAGTGCTGAATTGAAGCCATCTAGGCCTCGGGAAAAGGTTACTCTTGACAGCCCAGCTCTTGATTCTGACCAGGCAGAACATCCAGTTACGAGATAACAAATTTGCTGCTTCTTCACCTTCTCTAGTAGGTTTGCTATTTCTAATTGGTACCTCTTCTTAGCTATCAAGAGAGTTCAGATACTAAGACTTTCTAGTTTATCACAACAAATTGCACCAAATTAAGAGAAACCCAAAATGGCCCCAAATGTCTTTCCTGTGGCCAAGGAGGCCAGCATTTCCCGTATTCAAATCGGTCACTAGAGCTTTGGGCCTGACAGCTAGCCACCTCCTTGCAGGAGCTCTCTCTACAGCGGCAGCTGGCAGGATTTGTGCTGCAAATGGCACCACTTTGCTGTTCATTGAAGTGAAGTGGCATACTGTGTTTAAGGGACCCGAATGCCTGTGTGTGTTTATGAAGCATGAATAAGTTATGACTTTCTGTCTAAGAATCTCCTTTGAAAGCAGCTGCGCTGTGCTCCTGGCCGGGCCCCCGAGCTTTGAGCTCTGTGGCGGTTCCGGGCTGTGGCTTTGCTTAGTAAACACCTGTGTTATGCAGCTCATTGTTTTGTCTTTTGAAATCTCTTCTTCTAGCAAGGGCTTCAGAAAGCAACCGGTAAAATGAAATGCTTGTCACATTTGCTTTATGACCCTGCCTCCTGAGCCACGAGCAGAGGACCCCCTGGCTGAAATTAACAAGCACTGATGGGGACCTCATCCAGCATGTGGGGAGTTGGAATAGCTCCACTGTGTCTTGGGTCCCCTCTGCTCAGGCCAGCAGCCCCAGGGGGCTTTTCTCCAGCAGTAACTGACAAGATGAACCAACTCAGAGGGAGTGCCAGGAAGCCAGCCTGAGGCAGGAGCCAGGACTTCAATGCTTCCCAGGCTGAGGAGGACGGGCCAGGCACAAACGCACTGTCTGAGCCAAGGCCAGAGCTGGCCTTCATCAAGGCAGTTAGAAAAGTGGCACTCTTGCCGGTATTACTGCTAGGCTGACATATTAAATACTCTGCTCTGTAGAGAATCAGTCTTAAAAATGTGCCTCTCCTGAGAATGTCCACTATGCAGAAAATGGAAGCATTTTCATTTTTCCCTATCCTCATCTCATTAAGCGCTATTCTTTATCTCTAGTTTCAGTTTCTAGTCTCCTCTCTCTTTCCCCAACTCTGGCCAACACCCTGATCCAGACCCTGACTGATGCACCCTTCAATTACTGTTGTAAGCGCTAGGATAGAAACCAAGTAAAGAGGGCTATAAATGTTCCTCTTCCCATAGACCAAAAGCCTTACAGGCTCCCAACAAAGACCATTTAATTCACTGATAATCATGGTAGGACAAGTCAAAAGCTCTGGTTATCTAGGATTTTCTGAACACTTTCTGGGGAAAAGACATGGGAGGAATCCCCACTGTCAACTGAAAAAAAAAAAAAAAAAAAAGCACAACCTAAAAGTTGAGAATTGTTTTATTCAGTGGACTTGCTGAGGACTTATGCCCAGCACACAGAGCCTCTCAGATAGCTCTGAGGGACTGTTCCAGAGACGTAAGGAAGGAGCCAGGATATATAGGAGTTTTTGCAAACAAACAAACAAAAAACACAGGTAGTCAGAACATCAAAAGATTATTGTTAATTAAAGAAAAACAAGACATCTCAAGTTAATGAATTTAGGCCGTTTCTGTGTATGGGAAGATGCAAGAGTCTGGGCTCATTGAAATCATTCCTTTGATATGCACCTTAACCATCTAGGGCCAGTATCCTGTTTCTCTCCATCCTGAAGCCCCTCAGGGGGTGGCTGCAGTGGTGATGGCTTGATGGCTGCAACACCTTTAGTTTACTGATATGGCGGGCGACATTTTTGGTCCACACGTTCCTAATCTGTTTCCCCACACCCACTTCTAAACCACACCCACAGCGCCCTGTGCCATAAGCGCTCCCAGCTAGAGAGTATCTGTCTGAGTCGCTGCCTTAGGGGGATAGGGGAAGCAGTAGATGGAATCAGAGGGAAAGACAACCTCACCTCCCAGAATTCTCAGGCAGGCACCACATCCATTCAGCCTCCCAGGGCTGCCTTTCCAAATACCCTAGGGTGCTTGGTCATAACCCTTCATTTGCGAACCTTTCTTACTTGCTCAGTATTTAGAAATCAACTCACATTATGTTGGCCCAAATCCTGCTATTGAAGGATATAGAGAAAAGCTTCTCAAAAATGCAACGCGGGATTTGGCTGTGTGCTGAAATTTTACATTTTGTCGCAAACACTTAAATTAGACTCAGTCAATACTTCATACAATGACACTTGTAATTAAAATGTAGGATCTAATTCCAGAACATTTTACTCTTTTAGAGGGATGGGCAAACTACAACCCATAGGTCCACTACCTGTTTTGGTAAATAAAGTTTTACTGTCACACATCCGCAACCACTTATTTGCATATTGTCAATGGCTACTTTTGCTACAAGGGCAGGGTTGAGTAATTGGGACTGAGACCATATGGCCCACAAAGCCTAAAATCTTTACTATCTGGCCCTTGCCATCACCTGCCCTAGAACCACCAGGAGACGACTAATAAAAGTCCCAATGTTCCTTCTTTATGCAGGGCAACAGTCCGAGAATACGGGCTTTGCCTTCAGACCAACTTAAATCCCGGGCCTCTCACTTATTTGCTGTGGGATCTGGTATAAACGGGCACCCTTGTCCTCCTCTGCCCAGATTCTACCCACAGTAACAAATATCCCAACTCTAATAGGCTAAAAAGATTATAAAAGATGTCATCTCACATAACAGGAAATAGAGGTAAACAGCCCCCAGGGTTAGTGGAATCAAAGACTCAGCAATGTCTCCAAGGCACCAGGTTCCTGGCATCTCTCTTTCCCTGTCGCTCTCAGTGACATGCTCAGGCTGATAGCAAGTGAGCTGTAGCAGAACCAAGTAACACATCTAGACTCAGATTTCCAGAGGAAGACAGAAACCATCTTTCCCTTTGGTTCTCTCTTGGGAGCAAGGACGAACTCCCCAAAGCCCAACAGCTGGTCTCCTCTCATCTCTCGTTGGCAGATATCAGGTCACATGGCCATAGCTCTAGGTTGTTCAATTACAGCATTGGTTTAATTCACAGCCTCATTCACTCTTATGTAAAAATTTGGGCATATAAAATGAAACAGATATAACGGGAGGATCTGAAAGCCTCAGGAGGAGCCTTCCCTTTCCCTTCTGATGAGGTTATCCTTTCCTTGCCCAAGGACCCCTAAAGATCATAGCCGAGGCGGTGTCGACTAAAAAAATATTCACAACCTAAAAGTTGAGAGTTAGGTTTTATTCAGCAGAAATGTTAGGACTTCAAGCCCAGGAGGCAGTATCTCAGGTAACCCTGAGAGAGAACTGCTCCGAGGAGGTGATGCAGGGGAGCCAGGATATATAGTTTTGCAACAAGGGGCAGGTAGTGTGAACGGCAAAGGATGATTGTCAATTAAGGAAAACCAGGCATCTCAAGTTAAAAAATTTAGCGCTTTTTTATGTATGGGAAAATGCAAGAGCCTAGGCTCACTGAAATCATTCCTTTAATATGTACCTCAGCTATCTGGGGCCAGTATCCTGTGTTTTCATACCCTGAGTTTCCTCAGGGCTCACCAGCTCACCAGCAGGTGGCGGCTGCAATGGCTGATGACTGTGACATCCTTTTACTGTCCTGATCCCGGGCCTCTCACTTATTTGCTGTGGGATCTGGTATAAACGGGCACCCTTGTCCTCCTCTGCCCAGATTCTACCCACAGTAACAAATATCCCAACTCTAATAGGCTAAAAAGATTATAAAAGATGTCATCTCACATAACAGGAAATAGAGGTAAACAGCCCCCAGGGTTAGTGGAATCAAAGACTCAGCAATGTCTCCAAGGCACCAGGTTCCTGGCATCTCTCTTTCCCTGTCGCTCTCAGTGACATGCTCAGGCTGATAGCAAGTGAGCTGTAGCAGAACCAAGTAACACATCTAGACTCAGATTTCCAGAGGAAGACAGAAACCATCTTTCCCTTTGGTTCTCTCTTGGGAGCAAGGACGAACTCCCCAAAGCCCAACAGCTGGTCTCCTCTCATCTCTCGTTGGCAGATATCAGGTCACATGGCCATAGCTCTAGGTTGTTCAATTACAGCATTGGTTTAATTCACAGCCTCATTCACTCTTATGTAAAAATTTGGGCATATAAAATGAAACAGATATAACGGGAGGATCTGAAAGCCTCAGGAGGAGCCTTCCCTTTCCCTTCTGATGAGGTTATCCTTTCCTTGCCCAAGGACCCCTAAAGATCATAGCCGAGGCGGTGTCGACTAAAAAAATATTCACAACCTAAAAGTTGAGAGTTAGGTTTTATTCAGCAGAAATGTTAGGACTTCAAGCCCAGGAGGCAGTATCTCAGGTAACCCTGAGAGAGAACTGCTCCGAGGAGGTGATGCAGGGGAGCCAGGATATATAGTTTTGCAACAAGGGGCAGGTAGTGTGAACGGCAAAGGATGATTGTCAATTAAGGAAAACCAGGCATCTCAAGTTAAAAAATTTAGCGCTTTTTTATGTATGGGAAAATGCAAGAGCCTAGGCTCACTGAAATCATTCCTTTAATATGTACCTCAGCTATCTGGGGCCAGTATCCTGTGTTTTCATACCCTGAGTTTCCTCAGGGCTCACCAGCTCACCAGCAGGTGGCGGCTGCAATGGCTGATGACTGTGACATCCTTTGTTTACTGAAATGGTGGGAAAGATTCCACTTCTCAGTGGGTACCTTGCTAAGGGAGCCCATTCTCCTTATGATTCAGTTCTGCCATCCCTATTTGTTTCCAGGCTTTTGATTAGATTCCAGTTTTCCGTACCTGCATAGCCTGGGATGTAATTACAAAGACAAACCCAGGAGAAGATGAACACACCAAAAGATATGTAAGATATTGCTAATTTTTATTTTCAAAACCTTGTAGAATAGGGGTCTAGACCAAGGAGAGGGAAACATAATGTTACATCAGGCTGAATTTACTGGTATTTGTGTGTACCCAAAACTCTGAATTCAATATGCCAGGTCAAGCGGGTGGAAATGATTTTCGTTGTGTTTTCAGTTAGGTGACTGATACCTGGGCTCAGGGGTGGCCTAACTGCAAGATGCTGAGATGCCAGAAATTCGCTGGCATAACTTCAAGTTAGTGCTTCTCAAGCTTTAACGTGCACACGAATAGCATGGAGGTCTTGTTAAAATTCTGACTCAGTAAGGTCTGGGAGAGAGTCCAAGATTCTGGATTTCTAACAGGCTCCAGGTGATGCTAGTGTTCCTGCTCCTCATACACTGAGCTGTGAGGATACAGGGTAAAGGATCCGACGCCTTGGGGTACAGGAATGTTGAAGTAGAATGATCACGGGCAACCCACTCATCCATTTCCCATGTACCTCAAGAGAATCCATAATGTCCTTCCTTTACCAAGCTCTTGAGAATTACATTGGTGAAAGTATTGCCATCATCTTCAAAAGTAATGGTAGGGCCTATTCTCTACAGGCTGAGGATGCTGGTGGGAGACCCTGCAATGGAAATGAGTTTCCTGATTTCAATGACAATGCTGGGATTCCAGGGTGGATAAAATCTAGGAGCAGTGTTCAACTCCCAGAGACAAGGTAGAGGTGGTTATTGAATAGGACGTGGGACCAATGTAATAGAATAGTCTGACCCATGGGGACGTTTGGCAATGGTCATTGACCATGAGCTCTTTAGAACTGAAATAAATGGCCAGTCCATTTAGTTCCTTCTTCAGTAAAACAAACGAACAAACAAAATCGAATTCTGGTAACAGAGACCTGAGCCACCAAAACTGTTATGACTCCTGTTTTAGGTCAAGTTCTTTGGAAGCAGACCCTGAAATGAAGATTTCTATGCAACTTATTTACTAAGGAAGTGCTCCCAGGAGAAACTGGTAAGGACAGAGAAAGCATGATAGGAAAGGAAAAGAAACCAAGCAAGGTGCAATTTCCGGCAAAGTCTCAGCCTCTGATCCCACTAAGAAATCTGGAGTTTAAATTATCTCAGAGTTTGTCCCAGCTCCAGGCAAGGAGGCTATGCTTTCACACTCTTGCTCCAATCAGTCATTGACTAGGGGTCCTAGGAGGGAGGGGGTCATAAGCTCCCAGGCACTTCCGGCTCTCTGTGTATGTGACCAAAGTGGCTCCAAAAGCCGAAGGGCAGGTGTTTGAAGACAGTTGCAGATATGGACATCAGAAGCAGAAGAACCCCCAAATCAGGGGAGGGTTTCACAGAAATGGTAAAAGGGATCCAAGGGGATGTGGGTAGACCCAGAGTGTCTACTAAAGCACCTCATCCCAGACTTTGTTAACTTAGACTTAGAGTGCCCTGAATGAAGGGGCATTGTAAGGGGAAGATCCTGCTGACCATCCCAACTATACACTCCAATTGTTCCTTTTAGTCTTGGCCAAAGGGAACTGTGGCAACTTACTAGGGTAAATGGACTTTGGGGAATGGTAATTATCCAGACTTCTTGGGGATTATCAAACACAGGTTCTGAGCTAACAGTAGTTCCTAAGGTCCCAGAATACTACAGTGGGTCATCGATTACAGAGGGAACTTGTGATGGTCAGTTGATGAGTGAAATTTGGCCCAACTTCATCTCATGGTGGTTCTAGTGGGACTCCAACACTGATTCAAGGTTTTTGCCCCATTCTCGAGTGTAGAGTTAGAAAAAATATACTCTACAATGGGCAGAAATTCCATGTTGACTCCCTGATCTGAGGAAGAAGGGCCATTATGGTAGGAAGAAACCAGAGGAAGTCCCTAGATCTCCCTGTCCTCCTAAAATAATAAACCAAAACCAATACTGCATCCCTAGAAGAACCGAAGATCTTTTGAAAGGTGCAGGGGTAAAAACTCATATTGCATCACCTTCTTAATCATATGTTGGGTTAGTATAAAAGACAGCTAAGTCTCAGAAAAATGCTACTAGATTAGTCAAGTGATACAGCATCTGTGACTGCTGTTCCAAACGCTGTTTCTATCAAAACATATTAACACAGTCTCCAGAAACTTGTATGCAGCTGTTGATCTACTGGGTGTTATATAAAAATCTATCCTAAGAAAACCCGAAAAGACAGAAAATGCCTGAAGAAAATTCTTTCTCCTGTCAGTGGCTGCAATACACCTTCACAGTTTTGTAGAATGTTGCACATTCCAGATTAGTCCTACGGTTTTCTTGTAGCTGTGTTGCTCTGACCCATTTATATGCTCCAGCTCTGAGTGGAATCCACACTGAGAGAAGTCTCTTCAGCTGCTTCAGTCTGCTGTATCCACAGCTCTGCCATGTGGTACTTTTGACCAAGGAGATCTGAGTGACTATGGCGGATCGGCATGCCATAAGGAACCTATAAGCAAGCCCCTAGTGAACAATTTCAGCCACAGCTCGGAAAGGTTTTGAAGTAAAACCACTCCCTCTTTATTTATTTATTTATTTATTTTGTGGTATGCGGGCCTCCCTCTGTTGTGGCCTCTCCCGTTGCGGAGCACAGGCTCCGGACGCGCAGGCTCAGCGGCCATGGCTCACGGGCCCAGCCGCTCCGCGGCATGTGGGATCCTCCCGGACCGGGGCGCGAACCCGGTTCCCCTGCATCGGCAGGCGGACGCGCAACCACTGTGCCACCAGGGAAGCCCACCACTCCCTCTTTAGAAAGTAACTTCTACTTTTGAGAAACAGTTCCTGGATTTCTACTAGACACTGGTAGTGATTGAGTACCTGGTCACCATGTGACATAGAGTGTGAGTTTCTCCTCATTAACTGGGGGTTTTCTGATATACTAAGCAATAATTTCAGATGTGCCCAGTAGCACTCCATTAGCAAGAAGAAGCAATATGTGGTAGTCAGTCTCACCCCAATGATTCCACCTCTGGTATTCATGCCTTATGTAGTCCTCTCCCACGTGGTATCAGGGTTGGTCTGTATGGCCAATGGAATACAGCAGAAATGATGGTATGTAACTTATGAAGCTAGATTATAAAAGACATTGTGGTTGATGCCTTGTTTTCCTTCCTGGATCACTTGCTCCGGGACAACTAAGCTGCCACGTCATGAAGACACTCAAGTAGCCTATGGAGAGGCCCACATGGCATGCGACTGAAGCCTCCTGCCAACAGCTAGGGAGCAACTGAGACCCCCTGCCCTCTGCCAAGGGAGGGAGCCACCATGGAAGTGGGTCCTTCAGCCCCGGTCTAGCCTTCAGATGACTGCAGCCCCAAATGACACCTTTATTACAGCTTTGTGAGAAACCCTGAGCCAGAACCACCTGGCTAAGAAGTTCCCAGATTCCTGATCCTCAGAAACTACGTGTGATAATAAATGTTTGCTGTTTTAAGTTGCTATGTCTTGGTGTAGTTTGTTATGCAACAATAGATAACGGATACACAGCATAGTGTATTTGAAAAGCTCTTAAAGTCACACGTAAGTGTCATGAGGAAGCTCACATTCCCAAGGGCTTACACCCATCACAGTGACACCCCTCCCTCAACAAATGGGGAGTTTGCTAGAGAGTTTGAATTTTCGGAACACTCTGTGTTATGTAGGCACCAGTGGAATGACATAATGGGCTTTAAGGTCAATACAGAAGGGAATTCCTCATAACAGGCAGAACTTGAAGCTGTGCATCTCATTGTCTGCGTTGCTTTCTAAGCCTGCCTTGTGCCCAGAGTATGGACATGTAAAACCAGGCTCCACCAATTAGACATACCGGAGTGGGTATTACTCAACAACTAATGCAAAAAAAGCAGGAATCTATTCTTGTGAGGGTGGTGGCAATAGGAAAGGCTATGTCCAGTTTCCAGTGGTTACAACATTGTCCAGGGCCCAGTATTGATGGTACCAGTGACCCCAGTGTAAGTGGTATCTTCTTGGCACAAGCTCCATGGAATTATTTTGGACATTGTTACTGGACTTGCTTCTACAGCACTCTAGGATTGATCTCTATTATTTTCAATTAAGAACCTTGAGTATGGGACCTAATTAAACTTAAAAGCTTTTGCACAGCAAAGGAAACCATAGACAAAATGAAAAGACCACTTACTGAGTGGGAGAAAATATTTGCAAATGATAAACTAATAAGGGGTTAATATCCAAAATATATAAACATCTCATACAACTCAATATAAAAAGAAAACCACAAACAACCCGATTAAAAAATGGGTAGAAGACACAGATAGACATTTTTCCAAAGAAGACATACAGGCACATGAAAAGATGCTCAACATCTCTAATCAAAGAAATGCAAATCAAAACTACAATAAGATATCACCTCACACTTATCAGAATGGTTGTCATCAAAAAGAACACAAATAACAAACATTGGTGAGGATGTGGAGAAAAGGGAACAACTGTACACTGCTGGTCGGAATGTAAATTGGTGCAGCCACTGTGGAAAACAGTATGGAGGTTCCTCAAAAAACTAAAAATAGAACTACCATATGATCCAGCAATTCCACTCCTGGGTATATGTCAGAAGAAAACAAAGACATTAATTTGAAAAGATATGTGCACCCCAATGTTGATAGCAGCATTATTTTCAGTTGCCAAGATACGGAAGTAATCTAAGTGTCCATGCAACAGATGAATGGCTAAAGAAGATGTGGTATATACATACAATGGAATACTACTCAGCCATTAAAAAGAATGAAATTTTACTATTTGCAACAATATGGATGGACTTGGAGGGTATTATACCTTGCAAAATAAGTCAGAGAGAGAAAGATAAAGACTGTATGATATCACGTATATGTGGAATCTAAAAAATAAAACAAACTAGTGAATATAACAAAAAACAAAGCAAACTCAGACACAGAGAACAAACCAGTAGGGAGAGGGAAGGGGGGGAGGGGCAAGATAGGGGATTAAGAGGTATAAACTAGTATAAAATAAATAAGCTACAAGGAAATATTGTACAGCACAGGGAATATAGCCAATATTTTATAATAACTATAAATGAACTGTAACCTTTAAAAATTGTGAATCACTGTTGTACACCTGAAGCTTACATAATATTGTAAAGCAATTATACCCAAATAAATAAATAAATATTTTGAAAAGAAATGTTAAAAAAAAAAAGAACCCTGAGTAATAGATTTGCTATAGTTTATTTCCTCATATCATTATACTTCTTTCTGCCACAGGACTTTTGCACATTTTCTTCCATCTGCCTGGAACATGCTTTCTTCTCACTTCATAAATGAATTATTTCTTCTTCATTTTGAGGATCCCAGCTAAAGTATACTTCTTAAAGAAGGCTTATCTGATTCACTATTAAATATTCTCATAGTATCATTTACCTCTCCTTCCCATTATTTATCATCTTTTCATGGCTATTTGATTAATATGCATGTCCCCTCTAGCATATAAACTCCCTCAGAGCAAGGACCATATCTGTTTGGGTCAACATTGTATTTCAGGGACTAGTCCTATGCCTTGAGTGTAATAAGCACATAATAAATATTTGTCAAATGAATAAATGAAAGAAATTGAAGATGTTTCTCCAGCTACTCAAAGGATCACCATGAGGAATAAAACGAGCACATATGTAAAGCAGACATCAGAGTTTCTGGCATAAAGAAGTAGATCAGTACATGTTTATTCATTTCCTTGTAGCTTTTTTCCCTCTATTCTCCCAACTCATGTCCAATCCTTTCTTGGTCTTCAGCTATATCATCTAAACAGCTAAAGGATATTTTATAAATCCTCGAAACACAGTTGGTGGCAACTACTGCAGCAACTAAATTGTGAAAATTTTAGTTACTCTGAATCTTCTGTAATCAAAACTAAATTGCTAAGTTGAAAAAGACTTTTCAATTTTGTTCTACCTGCAGAAAGAATCAAATCACTCTCAAAGACCAGGCTCTATAAGCTAAGAAGAGCCTTTCTGTTCTTAGGTTCATTCATACAGCGTAGGCCTTTCTGCAGACTTTCCGTCCCCCTCACTGATAAATTTATTCGGTTTCTCTCCTTGTTCTTAGCTGGAAGTACCGATTCGAAGCTGCTTTGGGGTAGCTGATATAAGCATATGTGACGGATTACATATGGTTACATGAGGCTTTACCAGGGAGGGTGATCCGCGTGAAACTCACGAGCACACACACAGGGTGAACTTGCACTTGACACAGGCCCATCCGCCCACACACGGCTTCACAGACACGTTGCCATGGCATTTCTCTGACAATGAGAAAGACTCCCTGCCTGCTTGCTATTGTTCTTCTAGAGATTCTCCGGCACCTGTAAGGTCTGTTTAAATGTCAGACCCCAAAACAAGGCCCTTACTACTTTGCTATTCACTTTTGCCCAAACGGAACACAAAGGCACCAGCACCCTAGGACGGGCTCATGGACGGCTTCAGGGGGAGAGACTTTCCATTCAGAAGGTTTTAATGGCTGAGTTTTATGCCTTCACTTAATCTTCTGTTAATTCAAAAAGGGCAAAAAGCTATTGTTTTTAAATCCACTAATTTCTAGTTCTCCATTCAGTTTCATTTTGAAGGCTAAGATTAGGCAGAAAGTCTAAATTACCTTTGCAAAGAAGGCAGCTCAGTTCAAATTACATTTTATGTAACTCACCCTAATTAGACTGCAAAAGCGCTCAGCAAGGAATCCAGCTGTTTGCTGTAGTGATGCTCTCCTTCTCTCCTTCTCTCCTTCTACTACTGAAATTAGAGCAGTCACCCATTTTTCCGTCACAAAAACCAGACATGTAACACTCTGGAAATTATTCTTCCTACCAGTGTAGGAGGAAAATATAATAAAAGGAAGTCGTTTAGGCAGTAAAGAACATTCTAGCAGCATTGAGATAACACTCACCTAGATTAATCCTAATTCAGTTTCTTTTTTCTTTTTTAATTTATTTATTTTATTTATTATTTATTTTTGGCCGCGTTGGGTCTTCATTGCTGCGCGCAGGCTTTCTCTAGTTGCAGTGAGCGGGGGCTACTCTTCCTTGCGGTGTGTGGGCTTCAGTAGTTGTGGCTCACAGGCTACAGAGCGCAGGCTCAGTAGTTGTGGCTCGCAGGCTCTAGAACACAGGCTCAGTCGTGTGGCGCACAGGCTTAGTTGCTCCGCGGCATGTGAGATCTTCCTGGACCAGGGCTCGAACTCATGTCCCCTGCACTGCCAGGCGGATTCTTAAGCACTGCGCCACCAGGGAAGTCCCCCTAATTCAGTTTCTTTATCCTGGTAAATCAGTGAGCAGCATCAGGACCTCACCCCACCCCTTACAGATCCAGGGAGCTCCAGGCAATAGATGCAGGGCCTGCCCCAACCATGGCGTCATAAAACTGTAGGATATCAGCCTCTCTCGGAGATGCTGTCCTGAAGTTTTATGAGGTGTGTGGGTTTTTTCTTTTTATATCCACTTCATCTGTGATATCTACTTGCTGCTGTAGGCCAAACCAGGACCTTACTGAACTGAGACTGAAAACAGCAATTGAAAAAAAAAAAAAAGAAAAAAACAAACAAACCAGCAATTGAATCTGCCTTGCTTCCAGGAGCACAACAAACTTTTCTTTTTTTTTTTCAGGGGAAAGGTCGGGTGAGGGGTGTGGAGGAGGATTTATTTTTATTAAAACAGGAGAGTAAATTGACTTTGAATTTGTCAACTTGAGTTCTATCCCAGGGGCATCCACTGTCTAGCTGGGTCCTGTAGCCAAATTACTTTCTTTCTCATTTGCAAGATTGGAGTTGGATTAAATATTCTCTAAATATCAGAAATCAGAATGGAATTCTGTTAAAACAAACCTAATAAACCTAACCTATTGTAGTAAAACAGGTATTAATCAGAGAGACAATTTCAGAAAAAAACGTAAATAACAGAGATGCCTGAATGTCCTTTGCCAACAGATCAGCAAATATTTAGTGATGACCTGCTTTATGCTGGGCACTTTCAAGAGTGATTTTAGTTCAGCTTGTTTTCTTGATGGCCCCAGGAAAAGGACTCCGGGGACCCTAATTTTGCCCATGGCACTTATTATTGTTAAGCTACACAGGCCTGGCCTCTCTAGGAAGTCTTAGTATGGAGTGGCTCTCAGCCCAAATATGTAATATGGACAAGAGTCCCTGGGTTCAATTGTCTTTCCTCTGGCTCGTGTTTCTAGTTGGGCTCAAACGTGCAACAGCCTAACTGCCTGAGGCTAACTGGTCAAAGGGCGTTCAGTGGAGATGATTTTAAAATATTTAATAAGTGGTAAGGCCCTTGCTCTCACCAGTCAGAATGAATACCGACCATCTTGACGGTCTGACCAGTGCAAACAGCAGCTGAATGTCAGTCCTGAGTTGATGCTAACCGGGACATAGCACAATGCCACAGGGCTTTTGCACGTGCTGTTCGCCCTGCCTGAAATGATTTCTCTCCCCTCTTCACCAAACTTGCCTCTGAGTCACTCAGGTAAGCTAATTCCAATCAACCTATGCACAGAGGTGCCCCAGAACCACTAATTTTCTATGCAGACCCAACGGTCCTTGATCTTGCTACTTCTGCAGCAGCACTGATTAAACACTAGCAGTATATGCATCATATTGAAACATTAATATCTGCAATTCTCTACGTGGGGTAAGAATGACAGAAGTTTAGCAAAAATTCCCACAGTAATTCCTTAGTTCCCTCGTCTCTACCCACCCCAACACTCCCACAATCCCCAAGAAAGGTGTTAGTTTGGCGAGGCCTGATCTCGTATGTCCATGAATTATATGCAGAGACCAAGAGAGGCTACTGAATTCAGGTATGCTTCATGTAATAACATTGGCCTGCTCTTGAAAGTGGTTGGTAAGACAAAAGTTTCCATTACTTCCCATTGGTCTTCATTTAGAGTCTCAAAGTTAATGTTGCCACAGAGGAAACACTTGTCTTCAAGAACAATTAAGAATACTGTTCAGCAATTAAAAGGCCACAAACTGTATGATTCCATTTATATGACATTACGGACAAGACAAAACCACAGGGACAGAAAACACATGAGTGGTGTCTCGGGACTGGGGATGAGGGAAGGAGATTGACAGCAAAGGGCCAGGAGGAAACTTCAGGGGTGGTGATAGAAATGTTTTACGTCTTGACTATGGTGGTAGTTACATGACTGTATGTGTTTGTCAAAATTCAAAGAAGTACACATCTTAAAAGGGGAAATTTTTACCCTATTTAATTTTCACCTCAATAAACCTGACTTACAATAAAAAAAAAAAAAGTGCGACTAAAAGTGAAATAAAACTCCAAAACTTAGCATGTAAGAATATGTGTGACTTTCTGGACAGAATAATAGCTGGCTCGGGTGATATCGCCCTTTCTTTTACGGCACAAGTGTCCCTAAGTTTAATAAGCAGGACATTTTATGTGACACCCCTGACAGGGTCATGTCTGAGAAGGGGTGGGGTCTGGGATTGAGGGGCATGTCCCCAGGGCCAAGTCGAAGGCCTCATTGCTTTGTTGTCAGGCCGTATGTGCAGGGCAGAGATGAGGGAGTAACTTCTGAGCTGAACAGTGGGAAGCAAAGTAGTGTGCCAGGCTGGACAGAAGCACAGAGAATCCGGACGCCGGCTGGACAGGGGGCAGAGCATACAGAACTGGTAGAATAAACTGAGGCCGACATGGAACTGGGCCCTAAAGGGGTGGAAACCAGGGAATCCTGTGGCTCTAAACAAATCCTTGCCCCCTTCATTCTCTACTTCATTAGATTCACACAAGCACACACTCCAACGAGGGTAGTGGTCCCTGCTGTATCTTTGTCATCTAGGATAGTCTCTGGCATATGTTAGTGATTTAATATATATTTCTTCTTAACGGAATGAATCTTACATACCACCTGGTGGGCAGTAACCACGGACTTTGAGTTCGAAAGAGCTGGGTTCAAATTCCAGCCGTGGGACCTTGGGCAATTTATGTCACTTCTCTGTGCTGATGCTCATCAATGCAATGGGGGCGCTAACCATCCTGGGGCCATATTGTAAATTGAAGCGGGAACTTGTATGAAAGCCTTAGCACAGGGCCCAGTTGGCCGTAAGCACCAAAAAACCAAAGGTCACAAGTGAGCAGTTATTGCAGTCTAAATCCAACCCATGGAAATGTTACGGCCCACACAGAGATTTTTTTTTTTTTTTTTTTTTTTAGTTAATTGCCTGCACTGAAAAATTGGGAACTTTTACCTAAATAGATGGATCTGGGGCTTTTCTTTAACAACTGGGCCTGCCTTCTCCCAGGCAACCAGAGGCTGGAACTCACTGGAAGCTTCCCCTTTTAGACAAGTGCCATCCAGTTTCGTGTTGTCCCAGCCCACGTCCCTGTGACATCGCCCATCTGGTCGCTGTGGACCTGTGTGTCTGCACACAAGCAGTAAACGTAAAAGCAAGTAAAAGCATGATTCATGCTTTTATGATGGCACTTAATACACAGCTGCTATTCCACTTGCTATTCCATTCCCTTTTTACATTTTCACGGCCACTGGAGGGCAATACAGATGCAATTTTTTCAAAAACAGCAAAGTTAAGATTTTTTAGGAAAACATTTTACACATGTAATGAGAGTAACTTTTTTTAAAACAAAAACAGTGTTGATAGATGACACACTGCTTTTATTGTTAACATCGTCCAATATAAAGAATAGGTGAGACGCCATCCATCCTCAGCAGGGACCAGAGACCCAGGTAACTGAGACTCACCCACCTAAGCAGCACATATGTTCTTCCAACCTCCCAGAGCATGAATCCTGGCCTTGACTCACATATCACAGGCCAGCATAAGGGTTAAGAGCAGAAACTACAAGGATAAATCACCCAAGTTCAAATCTCACTTCCATGATATCTGGCTGGTAACTCAGCCTTTCAGTGCACTGTTTTCCACATCCGTAAAAGGAGGATGAAATGAATCTACACATGCAGGACCAGCTTCACCGGTTTGTGACCGGTACAGTCTCACAGACCCCCTTCCCTTTCCTTAGAAATGCCTCGTTCTTGGGGTTTAATGCCCACTCACCCTCCCCCATTGCCATCTTGGAATTCTTAACGATTTTATCTTTGATTTTCTTGTGGTTTGTAAGTGAAGTCTGATGGGACAGGGGAGCACGTGCCAGGGACTTGGAGCCTCAGCCCACATGGTCGTGCCTTCCACTGTCACCCAGGATCGACCCTCCGCCACCTGCTCCATGGCTCCGGGCCACCGGGGCAGTGACAACAGTGAGGCCAGTGAGAAGGTGTCCTGTGGGAACACAAATCTCTGATAACCAGCCCAGCCTTCAGGGGATGGGGAGGCCTCCGTGCTGAGTCTGAACAGCCCACAGAGGAGAGAGGGGGAGGGAGGGAGGGGGAGAGAGTGGGGTGGAGAGAGAGAGGGAGAGATAGAGAGAGAGAGAGAGAGAGAGAGAGAGAGAGAGAGAGAGCGAGAGCGAGGAGTCTGGAAAATAGGACAGAGAGGAAAGCAGGGGCCAGCCTGGAATCAACCTGTAATAAGCCGGCTATGACTCCCAAACAGTCCCATTAACTCCAGCAAGAAAAACTCTGGGCCCAGATAGAATTATGAAAGGTTTAGCACTTCCTTCAAAATTAAGTATGTTTATATGGCTTCTTGGTGGGTGCTTCTAGATGATCAAATATCTGATCAAATATCTATGTTGCAAGAAATTTTCTTTGATCTAACTACTAATGATCTCAAGGTGGTATAAACCATATTGGTTCTTGGAGGAAATAGAGATTTAAGAGAAATTAAAAATCAGATGACATTAACAAGATAATAATATTTCAGCTTTTTTAAATTAACATTTTAAAGGATTCATAAATCCCTATGACTCAACTGAGAATTTGCCAATGACTATAAACTCACATTATCATTGATAGTATTATAATAAGGAAAGCAGTAATAAGTTTAAGTAGCTTAAAATGCCTTAAATAACTAATCTGGGACTTCCCTGGTGGTGCAGTGGTTTAGAATCCGCCTGCCAGTGCAGGGGACACGGGTTCAAGCCCTGGTCCGGAAAGATCCCACGTGCCGCGGAGCAACTAAGCCCGTGCACCACAACTACTGAGACTGTGCTCTAGAGCCCACAAGCCACAACTGCTGAGCCCACGAGCCACAACTACTGAAGCCCGCGCGCCTAGAGCCCATGCTCCGCACAAGAGAAGCCACCACAATGAGAAGCCGGCGCATCGCCGCGAAGAGTAGCCCCCGCTCGCCTCAACTAGAGAGAGCCCACGTGCTGCAACAAAGACCCAACGCAGCCAAATAAATAAATTTATTTTTTAAAAGAATAACTAAGCTGATCTTAGAAGGGGTTCAAGCCCCCCTCCCCCTGAATTTACATGAAGTATTAGTCTTCTACCAAATCTGATTACAAGTTACGAAAGCAATTTTCTTTAATTATCCCCTTACGTTTTTGATGGTAAACATTTTAAGAAAACATTATGATTTTAATTGTATGCTTAAACCTATTATCCATGGCTTTTCATTTTATTCCTCAGAGTTCTATAGAAACTTGGTAAATAATATCATCAACAAATGATAAAGTTGTCATGCAGACATAGATTGAGAACCTTATCTAGATTTATGAAAAAGAAAATCATAATGCTTCTTTTTACTCTTGCAGCTTTCACAACCAATTTTTCTCAAATTACAAAAAAAACCTCTTTTGTTGTATCACTTACCCCATTGTATGATGAGTGAATCTCACATTTAACTTAAGAAATGGAAGAATCACTTTATAGAAGTTCCAAAGCTAGAAAGATTTAGCAACATAGCTTACAGACTTTTCTGAGATACTATAATGTTGTTTAGAAAAATTTGGAAGCACCCTAAATGCCAAACAATAAGGAACTAATTAAATAAATACATCATATGAAAGAGTACCTAACTTAAATGATGTTGTAGGATAGTATTTAACAACATTGGAAAATGCTTATGATCTAGTCAATAAAAAGGACAAATTATACATATATTGCATAAGACTCTTTTATACACTTAACATATAGTTGGATAGAAAAAAAAATACTGGAAGAATGTATCCCCACTCTTAACAGTGTTTATCTTTGGGAGGGGGTGCATTTTCTAATGACTTCTCTTGTTTTCTTTACTAATTGCTATGTGTAAGGCATCACATCTGGTACATTAAACCATTTCTGAAGTACATTTCTCAACTATGGATCATACCTGGACTCCTAGTGAGCAGGCAGTTTGTAAATAATTTATGATTTATCTTTTTAAAAAGAGCAGATTCTGATTTATCCCCACAATGACTTTACTGCTCCCCTTGTAGTCTATATACTCTCTTAAGCAGGAGAGAAAAGGGTGGGTAAAGGAGGTAGCTGGAGATTAGGCATTACCCCTGGATCCTTCCTGGGCATGTGTCCTGCATGAGAATGTGCATGATCCTTCTGCTTGGATCCCCCTTGGGCCTTGGCCTAGATATCACTCCTCCCAGAACACTTCCTTGATCCCTATACATTTATGTTTGGTGTTTCTGTGTGTCCCTACAATATCCTGGACATGCACATCAAAGCATTCATTGCACTAATATTTTTCACTTACTTAGCTGTAATCCCTCCTAGAATATAAACTTCATGGAAGCAAAAACTCGTATCTTTTTCTTTGTATCACTGATCCCCAGGCTCTAACACATCTGAGTCAAAGTAGATGTTCAATAAATATTTGTCAACTGGAGAAACGGATCTATCTTGTCCATCAGACTGGAAAAAAAAAAAGATGGAGGACCACTGTGCTAAAGTTTCTCGCAGGATCTTCCATAGAAGCCATACTGGCTGAAAGGGGCATGAGGGAGCATACCTCAGGAGGCTAAGGGTTCAGACCACAAGCAGCCAGAACAGGCTGAAAATAAGGTTGGGTTTAGGAATAGATGCAGAGTGAGCCAAAGGGTGGATACAAAAGATGATTCAGAGATGGCCAAACTAGGAGATCCAATCAGATAACACAGAGAAATTAGTAGCTAAGAAAACTGGGCAATCATTTTCCATCCTCATAAATAACCCACATGATCCATTATGGCAGGGGACATATTTCACCATCTAAGATTATAGCCACCTAGAGGAGGCCCACATAACATGAGATTTAACCTTTATAAAATTAAACATTATACCCCACCAAGTTTCTTGGGGTCCAATCTCTTAATGTTGTGAACAAATATTTTAAAAACACAGAGATTGTTTTTATTCTTGTGTCCTTGCTCTGGTGGTATACACAAGCAGAAAAATCACATCTGACTCATGAATTCCCAACCTGTAGGGTCAGAACACTGCTGTTTACTCATCTCAGAACTGGTGCTCTGGGCTTCAGAATCTTGGAAACATGGCAGTTCAGGTGGCATGGAGTCTCTTCTGACTCAGAGCAGGTCAAAGAGGCAGAAAAGGTAAATGCCCTTCTCACTCCTCCCCCAAGACAGAAGTCAGCTCACACTCACAAATGGCAATGGTGTTTGTGAATAAGCATCTCTGAATCCAACGCCACCTCCGAGGAGAACCTCAGAATAGAAGAGAACTGCCCACTTCCATGCCCTGCCCACACGTAACAGCAAGGCTTGGGTGTTCCAATTTAGGGAAACAAATGATTGTGTGATCTATCATGGTCTCCAACTTGGAAAGGATTACCAGAAATGAATCATTATTTCTAGCTTATTAATACCAAGAGCTGCTTCTGATAACACAAAGGACCAGAGAAGAAGAGAGAGCTGGCAAATGTACATTCCTCAATTATTAGAGTTGATAATAAAAGTATAAACAGAAGCACACTTCTGTCAATATTCTTCCAAGCTGTAGAAACAGGCCAGGATTAAGTCTAGGTATATATGTGTCCTGCTGGAAGAAATTCCTAAAACCAAAATACACATGTCTAAAACAGAAAATTATGGCTCTCATTACTCTTTACTCTCAGTAGGAAAATATTAATGGATCCTTCAGAGCACACAGCAGGCACATGACATTTTTTAATTACTAGTGATCCAGAGAAATAATACATGTACTATGTCTATATCCTAGAAGGTTACCTTGCTGTTCTCATCAAAAAGGTCAAGAGACAGCTTCCTAGGTTCTAGTTCCAGTAATGGAGGAATAAAATGAACTAACTCTCCCACAGATAACAATAGTCAACTCTATTCAAGTTATTGAAAGAAAAACAACTGTTTGAAGGCTCTGGAAAATGACCAAAAGCAGGCAGAAGTGAAAGGACTATGCCCCTTGGAAAAAGGGAATTGCACTGGGTAACTTCCATATTTAGAGAGGTTTTTTCCCCCGAAGGTATTCCCCAGCTGTGTGCAGGTAAACTAAAATTCAAATGGAAAGCTGCAACCTTATCTTGATTCAAGGTATCACAGGAAGGACTTTGGGAGTGCCAGAGGGGCTGGAAATAAAAGGGTGAAATCTCAGAAACGAAGGAGGGAGAAGCCCCCCGATCTACTCATACATTCCACTCAAGCACTTGCTGTGCACTGAGGAAAGGAGGGGTCTGTGAGGAGCACGTGGGCAGCAACAGCTGAAAGGATGAAAAAGTCGAATAAAGCTATCAGCTGCTGCTCATAAAGGGGAGACAGAGCTGGATATTGAATCTTCCTGGGTTAGAGGGCTTTACTAAACATTGCTAGCTTTCCATTGAAACGGCAGAAGGGCCTTAGGAGTAAACAACCTATGTCCCAGGACTAATGAGTGAACAGATGGGGAACATACACATCGTGGGAATACCAAAAGGGGAAGAAAGAGAGAAGAAATATTTGAAGTAATAATGCATAAGAATTTTCCCAAATTAACGACAGATACCAAACCACAGATCCAAGAATCTCAGAGACCATCAAGCAGGATAAATACCCAAAATCTACACCCAGGCACACTACATTCAAATGGCAGAAAACCAAAGAAAAAGAGAAAATCTTGAAAGGAGTCAGAGGAAAAAATACCTCACTTAGAGAGGGACAAGGATAAGAATTACATTGAACTTCTCATCAGAAACCAAGCAAACACGAAGAGAGTGGAGTGACATATTTAAGGGGATGGCTTAAAGAAAAAAAAAAAGCACCAGTAAAAATTATCCTTCAAGAGTGAAAGAAAAATAAAGACTCTTTCAGACAAACAAAAGCTGAGGGAATTTGTTGCCAGTAGACCAGCCTCGCAAGAAATGTTAAAAGAATTTCTTCAGGGAGAAGGAGAATTATACAGGTCAGAAACTCAGGTCTGCATAAAGACAGGAAGAGCCTTTAGAGAAGAAATAAATGAAGATAAAATCTTTTATTTTTCTTATTTTTAACTGATCTGAGAGATAGCTGTTGGTTCAAATAAAAATAGCAATATTAAAAAACTAAAAACAGAGCTACCATATGACCCAGCAATCCTACTACTGGGTGTATACCCTGAGAAAACCATAATTCAAAAAGAGTCATGTACCACAATGTTC
>NC_041232.1:64426973-64429040 GCF_002837175.3 Physeter macrocephalus | reverse complement strand
ACATGGACATATATACACTACCAAATGTAAAATAGATAGCTAGTGGGAAGCAGTTGCATAGCACAGGGAGATCAGCTCCGTGCTTTGTGTCCACCGAGAGGGGTGGGATAGGGAGGGTGGGAGGGAGATGCAAGAGGGAGAAGATATAGGGATATATGTATATGTATAGCTGATTCACATTGTTATACAGCAGAAACTAACACACCATTGTAAAGCAGTTATACTCCAATAAAGATGTTAAAAAAATAACAACAATGTATTGGGTGATTGTAGCTTATGGATAAGTGAAACGAAACAACAGTGTTAGAAGGGATGGGAGAGAGCAATTGGAAATATTCTCTTATAAGCTACGTGCACTACCTGTTTTAATGTTATTTGAAAGTGGACTTCAATTAGTTGCAAGTGTATGTTAACAAATTCTAGGGCAATCACTAAAAAAAAAAATTTTAAGAAGTATAATTTACAAGCTAAGAGAGAAGAGAAAATTGAATCATATAAAACACTCAAAACCAGATAAGGCAGGAAAAAAGAAGATTTTTTTTAAAAAATGAAAGACAAATGTAGCAAATAGAAAACGGTAACAAGTACAGCAGATGTTAATCCAAATATATCAATAATCACTTTAAATGTGAATTGTCTAAATATACCAATTAAAAGATAGAGACTGACAGAGTAGATAAAAAATCAAGACTCAACTATATGTTGTCTACAGAAAACCCACTTTATTATAAAGACAGATAAAAGTAAAGGAGTAGAAAGAGAGATGCCTTGCTAATAATAATCAAAGCAAAGGTGGAGTAGCTATATTAATTTCAGACGAAGCCAACCTCAGAATAAGGAAAATTACTAGAGATAAAGATGGGCATTAACGATTAAGGGCTCAGTTCTCCAAGAAGATATAACAATCCTTAATGTGTATACACCCAACAACAGAGCAGCAAAATACATGAGGCAAAAAGACAGAACTGCAAGGAGAAACAGACAAAGCCAGTATTATAGTTGGAGACTTCAACATCCCTCTCTCAGTAATCAACAGATGCAGCAGGCAGAAAATCAGTTAGGACATAGTTGAGTTGAACAGCACCATCCATCAACTGGATTTAATTGACATTTAGAAAATACTCCATCCAACAACAGCAGACTATACATTCTTCTCAAGCTCACATGGAATAGTCACCAGGATAGACCACATCCCTGGCCATTAATAACACCTTAACAAATTTGTAAACTAGAAATCATACGAAGTATGTCCTCAGACTAACATGGAATTAAACTAAAAATCAATAACAGAAAGATAGCTGGAAAATCACAAAATATTCGGAAATTAAACAACACACTTCTAAATAACACCTGGGTAAAAAAGGAGTCTCAAGAGAAGTTTTGATGAATTTTGAAAGATTTTGAAGGAAGAAAAATAAAAATACAACTTACCAATATTTGTGGGATGCAGTGAAAGCAGTGCTCAGAGGGAAATTTAAAAAAATACAGCCACGTTGGGAAACAATTTGTCAGTTAAAAAAAAAAAACTAAACTAAGAAGCTAAGCATGCAGCTACCACGGGATCCAGCAATTGAACTGCTGGTTGTTGCAGTCCCAGATAATTGAAGATTTATGTTCCCATAATAACCTGTACCTGGGCTTCCCTGGTGGCGCAGTGGTTGAGAGTCCGCCTGCCGATGCAGGGGACATGGGTTCGTGCCCCGGTCCGGGAGGATCCCACATGCCGCGGAGCGGCTGGTCCCGTGAGCCATGGCCGCTGAGCCTGCGCGTCTGGAGCCTGCGCTCCGCAACGGGAGAGGCCACAACAGTGAGAGGCCCGCGTACTGCAAAAAAAAGAAAAAAAAAAAGCCAAACAGTTTGCCCCTTGTTATTGCTGAGTAGTGCTCCCCGGTGTGGATGTACCATAGTTAGCTTAATCGTTCCACCTGTTGAAGTACAGCTGCCTTGTTTCCAGTTTGTAGTTCTCATGAATTCATCTGCTAAAAACATTCATGTACAGGTTATTATTAATTTTTTTTTTTTTTTGCGGTACGCAGGCCTCTCACTGTTGTGGCCTCTCCCGTTGCG
>NC_041232.1:64417333-64426715 GCF_002837175.3 Physeter macrocephalus | reverse complement strand
GGGTCCGGACGCGCAGGCTCAGCGGCCATGGCTCACGGGCCCAGCCGCTCCGCGGCATGTGGGATCCTCCCGGACCGCGGCACGAACCCGCGTCCCCTGTATCGGCAGGCAGATTCTCAACCACTGCGCCACCAGGGAAGCCCTGGCTTTTTAATTAACTTTTATTTTTTTATTTTTGGCTGTGTTGGGTCTTCGTTGCTGCATGCGGGCTTTCTCTAGTTGCAGCAAGTGGGATCTACTCTTTGTTGTGGTGCGCGGGCTTCTCATTGTGGTGGCTTCTCTTGTTGCAGAGCACAGGCTGTAGGCACGTGGGCTTCAGTAGTTGCAGCACACGAGCTCAGTAGTTGTGGCGCACGGTCTCTAGAGCGCAGGCTCAGTAGCTGTGGCTCACGGGCTTAGTTGCTCCGTGGCATGTGGGTTCTTCCCGGACCAGGGATCGAACCTGCGTCCCCTGCATTGGCAGGTAAATTCTTAACCAGGGAAACTTGATATATGCAACCACCTGGATGAATCTCCAGAGAATGATACTGAGTGAAAACAGCCAGTCTCAAACAGTTTCATACTGTATCGTTTCATTTATATAACATTCTTGAAATGACAAAATTATAAAAATGGAGAACAGATGAGTGGTTGTCAGGGGCTAAGGAGGAGGTGATGGTGGGAGGGGAGTGGGTGTGGCTATGAAGGGGCAGCTTGAGGATTCCTTGTGGTGATGAAAATGTTCTGTGTCTCCACTGTATCAATGTCAATATCCTGGTTCTGATGTTGTACAAAAATTGTGCAAAATGTTACAATTGAGGTAAAAAGTATAGGGTACAGGGCTCTCTCTGTATGATTTATTACAACTGCATGTGATCCTATAATTATCTCAAAATAAAAAGTTTAAGAAAAAAACAAAAAAATGATACAGGTGTAGTTTACATGGGTATATGCACTGGCCAATACTGATCTGTGTCCTTAAGATCTGTGCATTTTACTGTAGGTAAATTTAATCTCAATTTTAAAGAAATGATGTAGCCTCCTAACCACCTAATTTACTACTTTTTAATACAGCAGAGCAGAAGCGTGCTCACAATAAAGAATTTGAGGTACAACTTGCTAAATACCATAATTTCCTTTTTTTTAAAAAATAAATTTATGTTATTTTTGGTTGCATTGGGTCTTCGTTGCTGCGTGCAGGCTTTCTTTAGTTGTGGCGAGCAAGGGCCACTCTATTGCTGTGCTCGGGCTTCTCTTGTTGCAGAGCACGGACTCTAGGCACGGCACGCAGGCTTCAGTAGTTGTGTCTCGCAGACTCTAGAGCGCAGGCTCAGTAGTTGTGGTGCACGGGCTTAGTTGCTCCGCGGCATGTGGGATCTTCCCGGATCAGAGCTCGAACCCGTGACCCCTGCATTGGCAGGTGGATTCCCAACCACTGCGCCACCAGGGAAGCCCATACCATAACTTCTGAAAAATATTTCTCGTGTGTGTTCCTTAGAGACTTAACCTAACTTGAACAAACTCCAATTGATATTATATTAAATTATTTCTACTTTCTAATCATGCATATAGTCTTGGAACCAGTTTGAGTAATACTGTTTGAAATATATCCAGGAAGAGTGCTCAATATCTTGAGTAACCCTTCTTTTATGCCACTTGTATTAATAGATATATTTATGGAACAATGGCAATCATTTATTAGGAGATGGAATGTTTCATAAAAGAAATCATTTGGGAATTCCCTGGTGGTCCAGTGGTTAGGACTCTGCATTTCCACTGCAGTTGGCCTGGGTTCCATCCCTGGTCGGGGAAATAAGATCCCGCAAGCCACGTGGTGTGGCCAAAAAAAAAAAATTAAAAAGGGAGAAAACTTTAAAAAAATTTTAATATTATGAAGCAAAACTGTGTTCTATAACATATAGGTCTATTCTACATACCACAGAAGTTTCCTTTATGATCAAGCATAACATTTATAAATTGTGAAATCTTAAAACTATTTCTAATAAGCAAAATTAATTAGAAAACTAAAGATGTTGGCCGAAAAAATTTTAATAAATTTCCTTAGTCAATGGAAGCTGCTTTTTATTATTTAACTAGTAACTTAGAATTTCAGTATTTCTTGAAGCTTAATACTTTACAGATTCTTTGGGTAAAAGATGAGCGTTCCATGTAATTATCAGCAGAAAGAGCAGAAGCGTGCTCACAATAAAGAATTTGAGGTACAACTTGCTAAATACCATAATTTCCTTTTTTTTAAAAAATAAATTTATGTTATTTTTGGTTGCATTGGGTCTTCGTTGCTGCGTGCAGGCTTTCTTTAGTTGTGGCGAGCAAGGGCCACTCTATTGCTGTGCTCGGGCTTCTCTTGTTGCAGAGCACGGACTCTAGGCACGGCACGCAGGCTTCAGTAGTTGTGTCTCGCAGACTCTAGAGCGCAGTCTCAGTAGTTGTGGTGCACGGGCTTAGTTGCTCCGCGGCATGTGGGATCTTCCCGGATCAGAGCTCGAACCCGTGACCCCTGCATTGGCAGGTGGATTCCCAACCACTGCGCCACCAGGGAAGCCCATACCATAACTTCTGAAAAATATTTCTCGTGTGTGTTCCTTAGAGACTTAACCTAACTTGAACAAACTCCAATTGATATTATATTAAATTATTTCTACTTTCTAATCATGCATATAGTCTTGGAACCAGTTTGAGTAATACTGTTTGAAATATATCCAGGAAGAGTGCTCAATATCTTGAGTAACCCTTCTTTTATGCCACTTGTATTAATAGATATATTTATGGAACAATGGCAATCATGTATTAGGAGATGGAATGTTTCATAAAAGAAATCATTTGGGAATTCCCTGGTGGTCCAGTGGTTAGGACTCTGCATTTCCACTGCAGTTGGCCTGGGTTCCATCCCTGGTCGGGGAAATAAGATCCCGCAAGCCACGTGGTGTGGCCAAAAAAAAAAAATTAAAAAGGGAGAAAACTTTAAAAAAATTTTAATATTATGAAGCAAAACTGTGTTCTATAACATATAGGTCTATTCTACATACCACAGAAGTTTCCTTTATGATCAAGCATAACATTTATAAATTGTGAAATCTTAAAACTATTTCTAATAAGCAAAATTAATTAGAAAACTAAAGATGTTGGCCGAAAAAATTTTAATAAATTTCCTTAGTCAATGGAAGCTGCTTTTTATTATTTAACTAGTAACTTAGAATTTCAGTATTTCTTGAAGCTTAATACTTTACAGATTCTTTGGGTAAAAGATGAGCGTTCCATGTAATTATCAGCAGAATTTTTTTTTTTTACAATTTTTTATAATCCTGTCAGAGAGAAGGACTTCATCATATTTCCCAGAAGTAACTGGGAATATTAGAACCATAGAATATTAAAACTAGAAGGTCCTGAGAGAAATTTTTGTTCAACCATCTCAATATATACAGGAGAAAACTGGAGCCTGGAAAGATGAAATCACTTGCCCATGGCCACAAACTGTGCCAGTTACTGTGTGTTCAGGAAATGTTTATTTAGCGCCCTCTACTGGAAAGCCCTGTGAAAGTGGCTGAGGACACCACAGTGAATAAAAGGGACAAAAACACCTAGTGTCGGTAGTTTATATTCTAGTGGGAAGAGAAAGACAAATAAATTGGTAAAATATATAAACCGTGAGATAGACATTCGTGCTAGGAAGGAAAATAAAGCAGGGAAGGAGAGAAAGTGTTACAGAGGGAGATGTAAATATAAATGTAAGGTAGTCCAAGAAGCCCTAAGGGATCAAATGACATTTGAGCAGATATAAAAGAAGTAAGGGGGAGGGTCACATGGGTGAAGGATGAGGAACTTTCTGGGCAGAGGCAACAGCCAGTGCAAAGGTCTGGGGAGACTCATGCTGGGCCTGTTCCAGAAAGAGCATGGTGGCCAGAGTGGCTGGAACAGAGTTGGGAAATGGAGGAGTAGGAGACAGTACCACTGTGCTGAGGAGGGACCCATGAAGGTCCTCGCCGGCCTCTGTGAGGATTCAGCCTTCACTCTGTAAGAAATGGGGAGCTATTTAAGGTTTCTGAGTAGCGGAGTGACCTAATGTAACTTTGGTTCATGTGGAGAATAGACAGTAGTAGGGCAAGAATTAACACAGAGACCAGTTAGGAAGCTTTGAATTAATCCAGGGGAGATGTTTGGAACCAGAGTGGTAGCTTGTGAGACGGGGTCAATTTTTTTTTTTTTTTTTTGAAGAATGGTTATATCATTTATTTATTTATTTTTGGCTGCATTGGTTCTTCGTTGCTACGCACGGGCTTCTCATTGCAGTGGCTTCTCTTGTTGCAGAGCACAGGCTCTAGGCACGTGGGCTTCAGTAGTTGCATCACTCAGCCTCAGTAGTTGTGGCTCGCGGGCTCTAGAGAGCAGGCTCAGTAGTTGTGACGCATGGGCTTAGCTGCTCCGCAGCACGTGGGATCTTCCCAGACCAGGGATCAAACCCGTGTCCCCTGCATTGGCAGGCAGATTCTTAACCACTGCACCACCAGGGAAGTCCCTGAGAAGGGGTCAAATTTTTGAAGGAAGAACCAAGAGAGAGCAAATGGCAGAGGTAGGAATAGAACCCGGTTTCTGAGGCTTAAGTTTTCTTTTTGATGCACCAGTTTGCTGAATTATTTTGTAAAGTTGAAGAGAGTATCCCCAAGAAATAATCTGATTTCTGAGTCACAATTAAGGGTTAGAGTTGTAATTTTTAGTATGCAGGTGAGGCACAGTTCACAATCACTCTGCCAAGAAAACTTTTGTAATTAGAAGTGCCCACATTTGTCATGTTGACCCATCAGAAGGAAGGGAATTTTAATTACTTGAGCTTTGTGAGTTGCTGCATTGCTCCTCGATTTAAAATATGAGTCTGAAATTGCACTACAGTTGTTAAAAAGACAGGCAAGTAGGCTCATCAAGTTAAACCTGCATTAGAAATGAACATCTGTCCATGTTCATCACCTGCAGAGCGTATGTCCTGCCTAAGCTTATTTGAAAACATGGTTCACTAAAAGCGACACATTTCCCAGATATCAAGCTTTGTACACAGTGCAGAAGTTAGATGCCCAATACATTGCTTTGTGTGTAAACATAATAATACTTACGTCCAGCATAATTCAAGAAATTTCATCTAATGTATCAAGTTCAAACACCCAGTCTAGGCTCAGTGGGCAGCGCTGGGAAGCATGGATACAGGAACTTGAAGTTCACAAGTGCCTGAAGGGGCACATGAGCTCATGACTGATGGCTAACAACCCTTCCTTCCCAGCTTCACGTCACCAGCCCTCAAGTTCTGATCTGTGTTTTCATGAAATGTAAATATCTATTCAGTACATTTGTTTCACAAGTATTCTGAATTTTATTAGGAAAAAAATGTTAACATAAAATTAGAGAGAATAATACAACGAATGCTGTTTTAACCATCAGCTAGATCGAACAATTAACACTTTACCATATCTGCTCTATGTGTGTATGTATGTATGTATCCAATTATATTGCTTAGCCATTTTAAAGCATATTATTTTATCCCTAAATAAATATCTCAGATGCACCTGCAGAAAATAAGGATATTCTCCTTCATAACCATGACTATTATCATAACTAAAAACGGATACTAGTTCTCTCACAGCATCTAATACACAACCTATATTAAAATTTCTACAATTGTCCCTCAATCTTTTTTTCAAACGGAATCAAGGTTCATGGTTTATATTTGACTAAGCTCTTAGTCTTTTATCCTAGAACAGGAGCCCTTTATTTTTTTCTGTTACTGACTTGTGTTTAAGAGACCAGCTTACTTATGTTATATCTGGATTTGTCTGATTGCTTCTTCATGATAACATTTAACTTGTTTCTCTATTCCTTGTGTTTCCTGCAAACCAGATGATACAGCTAAACCAAATCATGAGCATTGGAATCAGTGGACTCAGTGAAACAGACTACCCTCCCCTGTGTGGGTGGGCATCCTCCCATCCACCCACAACGTGAACAGAACAAAAGGTGGAGGAAGGAAGGAGGAATTTGCTCTTTTTTCCTGCCTCACTGCTGAGCTTCAACATCTCGTGTCATCGCTCTGGCCTGGCTCCCCTGGTTCTCAGGCCTTCACAATCAGACTGAATCACACCACCAGCTTTCCTGGGCCTCCATAATCCATAAGCTTGCGGACAGCAGACCTGCGGGTCTCTCAGCCTCCATGATCACATGAGCCAATCCCTAATAATGAATCTCCATAGATAGATAAATAGATAGGTAGGTAGATAGATAGATAGATAGAATGGATAGATAGAGAGATAGATTGGGGGAGATAGATAGAAGAGATAGATAGGAGAGAGAGAATTAGATAGATAGATGAGATAGTCAATAGATAGATGATAGGTAGATAGATAGATGATAGGTAGATAGAAAGATAGAATGGATAGATAGATAGATAGATAGATAGATTGGGGAGATAGAAGAGATAGATAGGAGAGAGAGAATTAGATAGATAGAAGAGATAGTCAATAGATAGATGACAGATAGACAGGTAGATAGAAAGACAGATAGGTAGATGATAGATATAGAGATAGATATAGATAGATAGCCTTTTGGTTCTGTTTCTCTGGAGAACGCTCACTAAGACATAGACTAACAACCTCCCCAAGTGCGCAAGAGAAACTCCATTAAATTCTTACAATCTAACCACTCATTTTCCATGACCTTACACGTCTTATTTTGTCATCTTTTTCATCTCAAAATACTTTTATTACAATTTCATTACAGGTCAGTGTTTACAGACTGATTTACACTGAATGCATTTCAGGTAAGCTGTTCCTTAACCACATATGGGAAAGCAGAATAACCACGTGGATGGGCTGCCTCCAAATCCAACTTTTGCCTATAGACTGAAATATCATTAGTGGAATTTAGACACTAATAACCTTTAATTCCAAAGACCCTGGATATCCTTGATCTTATCTTCTTGAACTTTGACTTTTATGATCACATTTGCAACCGTCTTACTGGGGTCAGCAGCGCTGTCACTAAACACAAAAACTAAATATGAACATTTTTATGCCTAGAACAGAGGCTCACATGGTAGGTGATTAAATATTTACTGTAAGGAAGTAGATTTTAAAATATACATGCGTTATTTATTTTTAAGTTTTATTTTTACAAGAAACAAAGAAAAAGAAAAAGAAATGGCTAAAGATATTATATATAAAGAAATTACATATAAGGAAACTATAGGAATAGCCTCTATACCCTACTGTTGGCTGGTTCAAAAGCTCACAAGGGCCTTATGTTATAACATATCGGGTAAGTCCTCCCCCTCGGACCTCTGATAGCCTCCGGCAGTGTCGTAAAATATTCAGTATCACGTGAAATCTCTTGTCAACTTTCAAAGCTGTGAACTCCTTTATGTCAGCTTCCACTACAAAATAATGGCCTGAAAATAAAGATATTAATGCTAATTTTTATTAGGACAACTTTCAAGATGAGTCTTTAATGTATTACATTATGACTATGAATGGCATTAATCACTTTTTCCTATCATTATCCAACCACAGTGAGAACTGGTATTCTTGCTAAAATAATAATTATTCTTTAAATTGAAGTTGCATAATGTTTACTGTAGCATTTCAGAAATGTAGCCCTGCTTATTATATCACTGGCTATCTGCTGGTATCTTTTGAACAATTCACTTTTCAAGACGCCATATGGTAGTGGTTAAGAGAATGAAACCCACAGCAGCTTTATCACTTAACTGAATGACCTTGGGCAAGTAACTTAAGCCTTCTTTGCCTACTCTGAAAAACAGGAATAATAATAGTACACAACTCATAAGGATGCTGTGAGGACTAAGGCCCTTAGTACACTATCTGGCACATAGTAAGTGCTATAGTATAAGCATGAACAACTGTTATCATTACTCTTCTAATTCTGAAAATATTGGCTATCATTCCATAATAGACTCTAATGCCGTATTTCTCAGCCTCGGCACTACAGACATTTTAGGCTAGATCATTCTTTTTTGTCAGGGCTGTCTTGTGCATTATAGGGTACTTTAGCAGCATCTCTGGTTTCTACTCACTATGCCAGTAGCACCTCCAACCCCAGCTATAACAATCAAAAATGTCTCCAGAGATGGCCAAATGTTCCCTGGTGGGAAAACTGCCCCTCATTGAGAACCACCTCTCTAGAGTTAGAAGTTTCTGGAATTAATCTTTTTTTCATGTTTAGTTACATTCCAAACAGTTGACATGAACACATATATATACCCTCATTTTTACCTTTGGTTTCCTTCGTTTCTTCATCAATAAATCTGTGATAGAGATTTCTGGCCACAGAACTCATAGACTTTTTTGGTTGATGTAAGATCTTATATTTACTAACTACTACCTTGTTGATTTCTTTAATAACATCATTAATTTGACAATAAGTTAAGCGTGATTTCATGTACCTGTAAAAAAGAAAATGATTAATTTTTCTAAAGAATCATCATACACAATTGTTTTCTTTGCAGAACATTTACATATGATGACTTTATACAGTAGCAAAGCTATTAGTACTCTATATAAAAAATTTTATACCAACTTCCAAATAAACCAGACACATCTCAACCGTTGAAAAATTAGAGACCACAATATATTAGTGCTTATCTTCCCTAGTTATATCTGGATACATAAATTCCTATTCTCCACCTACAGAATTAACATTACAATTTAAAATAGGCTTTCAAATTCTGATTCAAATAGACTGATTAATTGCAAATAGAAGTTTATTTAAATATTTTTAAATGTTTGTGAGCAAGGGAAAGAAAAATTTAAATATTAATAAATTATATAACTCATACCACTCTAGTTTCCTGCAAAAATGGATCTGTTCAGAGAGAAAAAGAGAAAAGGAGGAGGAAGAGGGGGAAGAGAAGATGAAGGATGACAAATGTGACAACAAAGATGACAATGCTGATTGAGACGAAGAAGAACTGATGGTGCAGGGGCTGCAAAGGGACAAAAGGGCCCGGAAGTTAAGCTGCACAGCTGGCCGGCAGAGGAGAACTACAGGCAGCCTCCACGGACAGCTCACTATTCATTCTGAACTCAAATGCCCTTAAGCATTGTCTCTTTCACTCTAAAGCCCACTCTTCCAATCCAATCTCCCTCCTGCCCGTCTTCCCAGTCACCAGTCTTAGAATATAAGAATAGGAGACCCTTGATTTTGAGTGGTCTGTACAGACCAAAAACAAAATTTTCATGATCTGCTTCAATTTTTCCCTTCAACAAATCATGGATTCATTACGTTAAACTCTGTCCTTTGCCTCTATTCAAAGGGGCAGTTTTCTTTTCTTTTTTTTTTTTTTTTTTTGTGGTATGCGGGCCTTCCTCTGCT
Source organism: Physeter macrocephalus (assembly GCF_002837175.3). NCBI lineage: Eukaryota > Metazoa > Chordata > Mammalia > Artiodactyla > Physeteridae > Physeter > Physeter macrocephalus. Next base: position 64,417,349 of record NC_041232.1, on the reverse strand, counting down.
GTGGCCTCTCCCGTTG
>NC_041232.1:64396799-64417263 GCF_002837175.3 Physeter macrocephalus | reverse complement strand
GCAGGCCCAGCGGCCATGGCTCACGGGCCCAGCCGCTCCGCGGCACGTGGGATCCTCCCAGACCGGGGCGCGAACCCGGTTCCCCTGCATCGGCAGGCGGACGCGCAACCACTGCGCCACCAGGGAAGCCCAAGGGGCAGTTTTCTAATCGAAACTTTCTTAAGATAAAATAATATATAAATATGTTTAAAGGAAAATGTTCATATTGACCAAAACCCATTCATTTTCATTATTCCCTTCCTTTCTAGATTCATTTTCACCACTCATTTTTCTAACCACAATTTCCACAGTTGATGCCACAGCTCAACACAATGCAGTTCCTTTAAATCATGTGAACTATTTCCTAATTTCCTCAAAACAAGTGCCAATGTTTTCCACTTTAATTCCATCTCAGTATTAACTTTTTAAAGATAAATGAAGTCCCATGCTTGGAACACATTCTTCCTTTTCCTAATCTTCTAACTTCTCTCATTCGTTAAGTAACTCCTTAGTTTAAAAATGAATACTCTACCATGACTATTCTAATATCCTCCCTTCAAGGAAGCATTTTCTGAAGACCCTTCTATTGCAATGTTCTCACAGCCATTTGCTCTTCCCTTTAGCTCAGCAGATGAGGAACAACAATTACAACAACAATTTAAAAAACTGAATAGCATCAAACAGAATTTTAGTGACAATAAAGCTGTCAATAAAGGAAAGGACCAAGTGACCAAATCAAACAAACAAACAAAAAAACTAAAGAGAATTGTCAGCCTCATTCCTAGTCTCAGAACAGTGAAACTGCCAGATATTTTTCAAGTGGCTACTATGCATATGAAAAGATGGTCAACATCCTATGTCATGAGGAAACTGAACGTAAAACAATGAGGTACATTATACTTACTAGAATAGCTAACAGAAAAAAACTGACAAAACTAAATGCAGGTGAGTATGGGCGAACAACAGGAACTCTCATTCTGCTGGGAATGCAAAATGGTACAGCCACTATGGGAGACAGTTTGACAGCTTCTTACAAAGCTAAACAGTTTTACCATAGGACCCAGCCATCACACTCCTAGGCGTTGACCCATGTGAGCTGAAAACATGTCCACACAAAAACCTGCACGTGAATGCACGTGAATGTTCACAGCAGCTTTAGTCATAATTGCCCCAAACTGGAAGTGACCAAAATGTTGTTCAACAGATGAATGGATAAAGAAACTGTGCTACATCTACACGATGGAATATTAGTCAGCGATAAAAAGAAATGAGCTATCAAGCCATGAAAAGACATGAGGGGAACCTTAAATGCATATTACTAAGGCTACAGTGTATGACTCCAACTATATGACACCCAGGAAAAGGGAAACTATAGAGACAGTAAAAAGATCAGTGGCCGCCAGGGGCTCAGCAGGGAGAGATGAAAGGGTAGCATACAGGGTATTTTTAGGGCAGTGAAACTATTCTTATCATGGTGGACACATGACATTACGCATTTGTCAAAATCCATAGACTGTACAACACAAAGAGTGAACCCCAATATAAACTACAGACTTTAGTTACTATCTAGTTAATAGTATCTAGACTGGTTTATCGATGATAACAAATGTACCACACTAATGCAAGATGTTAGTAATAGGGGAAACTGTTTTCAGGTATGAGAACAATGTACTATCTGCTCAATTTTTCTATAAACCTAAAACTGTTCTAACAAATGAAGTCTATTAATTAAAAAACAAACAACAAAATCCAGATGGACAACTCTCAGACAAGTAAAATAATCATGCCCTTTGCCCCAGGGATTCTCCTCCTAGGACACTATCTCAAGGAAATAAGGAATTATAAAATAGACTTGTCCAAAAGAAATTTCATTGTACCATTCTTCATAACAATGTAATCAACCAAAATACTTAATAAGGTCATGCTTAAATAACTTATAGAGTAGCCACACAATAAAATATTATACAACTATTAAAATCCAAGTTTTCCATGATAGTTAATGATGGAAAAATGCTCATGATAAAAAAAAGTAAGTAAACTATATTCACAGAATAACTACATTGTTGTAATGACAATCAGAAACAACTTGTTATGTAGGTGAAATTAAAATATAGAAGGAAATACTCTCTCTTGTCTGAGTGGTGGAATTACAGATGCGTTATCTCCTAACAACAAACGTTTTCTAACAACGTGCATTATTTGTATAAGAAAGTAACAAGAAATGTAAAAATATAAAGCCTAGAAGTTAAGTAAAGCCCTGGAATTATGAGAGTTTAAAAACATGGATTTCCCTAATTGGTTCCCCATTAATGTCATCTGTGAAGAGCAAAGGAGCCCTCTCTCAGGGGAAGCATCTTGTCTTATTCGCCCTGTATTCTTTTCCTCAGTGACTCAGACCCCAGAAGAGAGCACAGACTCCAAGAAGCGTGTGGCATAAGTTAATGGACAAATGGAAACCAAACAAACACAGCACTCTCTGTTCTAATTCTCAAACCTATACGACACACTCACTTTCCTTAAAATTGCAGCAAAACTGAAGCTACTTCTGAAATGTAACTGGTTAAAATCTGTATCAAAAAATGACCCTGAGAGGACTCAGCAACAAACTGATCCATCTCTAGATCTCTCTATGAAAAGGTTTTACAACTAAACAAAAAACATAGTTTTAAACATCTTCAACAAAAGATTTCCTGCATTTTCACAGTACAACATAAAACTATTTTAGAAAAGATCGATGTTGGAACACACCATGTTACAATTAATATAATCAAGGCTTATACTTATCAACATGTATGTTGATTATTAAAGAGTTGAATGTATCTTAAAATTTATCTTAAATACTTACGCAGGAATGCCATTAAACTCATCAGAAGTTATAAATGGCATTTCTTTAACATTTTTTTGTTCTTTGGAGGGCTTCTTTGTGGGTGCAGCTTTCTCAACTTTGACTGGTTCTTCAGGGTCAAGATCTGATCCATTAACACTACAGAATAGAGATGCACAGATGTACAGGTAATCGTCAGAATTCTGCAGCATACCAGAAAGTTTTGCAACTGAAAATGATCAGTATCAAACACATGATTCATCTTGTTATAAGTTTATAGCCAACCTTTTTTTTCCTATCGCTACCCCTAACGCTCGTGAAGATCTGAATAGTGAGAATGCTAAAAAATCAAGTCCCTAAATCTTCAGTAATATAATTGTTCTTTACATACTCAAAACATGGTGTAAGTAGAACATGTGCCAAACATCTTCATCAGTTATCCCACTGGTTCCTCAAAGTCAATACGCGTAAAGTTGAATTTAACTTCTAAAGGGCTTTTCTTTCTGACTTCCCTATTTCTGGACATGGAAACATCAATCACCTTATATTTCTATCTTTCTAATTTATCCCATTGGTTGCTAGTACAGTAAGTCCCCTACATACAGATGAGTTCCGTTTCAAGAGTGCGTTCGTAAGTCCAATTTGTTCCTAAGTCCAACAAGTTAGCCTAGGTACCCAACTAACACAATCAGCTAGATAGTACTGTGCTGTAATAGGTTTATATACTTTTCACACAAATAATACCTAAAAAACACACACACAAAAAAAAGAAAACATTTTTAATCTTACAGTACAGTACCTTGAAAAGTACAGTAGTACACAACAACAGCTGGCGCTTCTTAGCAGTACCAGCTATATCACTGCTGCTTTTACTTGTTTCTGGATATCCTGGGCTTGAAATAAAGATACTGTACTACTGTACTCTATACAATACTGTACCGTACAGCAAAGTGCACAAAAGCACAACCACTTGTAGAGGATGCACGCATGTGACGATGTACGCATGTGGCAATGTACGCCAGACACGTGAACTAACTTACATGATTGGACATGCGAACGCATGTTCACATCTTTGAAAGTTTGCAACTTGAAGCTTCGTAAGTAAGGACTTACTATATCAATCCTGCCTACTACAGACTCATTTTAGTTGCCAGCAATGAGCATGGGTCACCCTTGGCTCAGTCCCGCCCAATTTCTGAAGTCAATGAGAAGCCTAATATAGCTCCTACCCACAAGCAAATAGAGTCTACAAATAGGCTGTATCTTCTAGGTTGTTTAACTGCCAAGGAAGGAATGGAGCCCTGTTGCCAGCAGCAAGTCAAGCGATAAATGGAGATGGGATAAAGGAAAGAGAAGATCCAACTGAGGAGCAAGGGAAGGGAATCCCAGGAAAGACAGGGAAGTGAGATCCCGAAACGCCAGCTGAGTACCAGACACAGAGGGCAACCAGGCCTGACTGAGGTGGTGTGATGAGGATACGGCCACGTGGTGGGTTGTCAAGATAAAGATGCCCGATGTTATGGCAGCATGATCCTTACATGAATCCTAACCTGAGACTCCACAGTAAGCCTGGCTGATTCTTACCTGTACTTGCTTATCTTTAGGCCCTGCTGTGTGTATCAACTGAAAATAACCATTTCTACCTATAGAAAGGTTCTGCTGTGGCCTGGCCCTAAAAGCTGACGCTAGGCCATAGTGAGTTTAGAAGAAAATTCCTCCTATTCCTCGGGCCATATTCCTGCTGGGTAGCTAATGTCCAGCCCAACAACCCTGGCAGATATCCTATGATGACCTCTGTTCCTAGCATTTATTCATGACCTTGCCCACTAATTTTCTCTTCTTGGAGTGAAATTCCAAGGTACCCTGACATGCAAGGGACTCTGTTGAGCTTATCTGTTCCTGGAGACCTTCAACTATCAGCAGCAACATGGCTCTTTTCCTATACAGCAAGCTTTGTGCCTTCCTTTCAGTTTTCAAACTTAAGCAGTATGTTGTTTGTGGAAACACATACGCAAAACTGTGATTATCATAAACTCCAGGATGATTACCTCTTTGATAGAGGGAGGGTCTGCAATAGAAAAAGTGCTGTAGGTACTGGTAGTGTCCTAGTTCTTAATCTGACTGGTGGATATGCTGATGTTTATCATGCTTCTTTAATTTACACTAATAATACTTTAATTACTTTTCTGTATATATGATACATTCGAAAGTTAAAAAGTTAAGTTAGCCATGGAATGTTTTTACATACTTGGAGCCCCCTTTTAGAAATACAATTTTGTAAATCAACTATACTTCAATAAAGTTAAAGAAAAAAAGAAATACAATTTTGGGCAGAGGACTGGAGAGATGGGAGTGGAGAAATACTGGAAAGACAAAACACAGGAGCTCCCCAATCATGAAGACAAAAGATGATGGAAGATCTCATGGAGCCAGACAATCAGAGGGAGGGCAGGGACAGACAAAACCCCGCAGAGGCCGAATGGACGGCTGGGGCTACGAGTCAGAGAGACAGGTTGAAGATGCCGAGTTCCTGTCTAGGTGATGGGTGGGTAACAAGGAGACAGTTTAGTCTTAGACATGCAAAGCTGGAGGAGAGAACAGCTCATTCATGAGATTCCCAGCAAGAGATTAAAACAGAACTAGATGCCATGTTAAGGCCAGAGCGGGACATTTGAGAGCATTAATAATGGTGTTAAGTAAGCGTGAGTAAAACAGAGCTTTAGGACATACTTGTAATCTAAAAGAGAGCAGAGAAAAAGGAGACAGCGTAGTCAAAGGTGCAGGATGACAACTAAGAAAGCACAGTGGCAGTGCAAATAACAGAATTTCAAAAAGATGGGCAGCAAAATAAAATCTGAAAAGCATCAGGGTTGAAGAGGTATTTTTTTACCTCTTTGTGACCTTCAAGCAATCATTTTCATAAGTATGGTAGTAATTAACAGCCAAAGGCTAGGTTTTAGGGGCTTCAGGAAAAGGGCAGGCACGAACGTACACTGGCAGTGAACAGACAGAGGTAGGACAGTACTTTGAGGGTAAAAATAGAGCTAAGTTTTTGTTCCTTGAGCTGTTTTTAAGATGGGAAGCTCATTAAGTTTAGTTTTACCCTAAGGCAGTGGTTCTCAAGGGTCAGGGGAAATTCTGCCCCCCAGAAGACATATGGCAATGTCTGGCAACATTTTTCATTGTCACAACTGGGTGGAGGGGTGGAGGTGGGAGGAGATACAGGGCGCTACTGATATTTAGTTGGAAGAGGGCAGGGATGCTACTAAACATGCTATTTTCACAAAAAAGAATTATCTGACCTAAAATGCCAATAGAGCCAAGGTTGACAAACTCTGCTCTAAGGGAAAGAAATGAGAAAAAGTAGAAAAAGACAGTCTAGAGGAGACTTACCCTTGGGAAAGAGAGGGGACATTATTCCCAGAGACTGTGGGATAAGAAAACTGGTAAAGATGGGGGAAAGACTATTTCTTGTATAAGTAACAAAACAAAACAAAAAAAACCCTGGATAATCACTAACAAAATTGCAAGTATATAGAAAAGCAAAAAGATTTGAAGTGTTTGTTTTAATAGTTTTATAAAACCAGATAGTAAAAATAATTATAAATACACTTACAAGTTCTGGGTTACTGTTACTTGAGGCAAATGGGGAGGAATGTTTTCTTTGAGATGTTCCACATCTTTATAATCTTCTTCAAGACATTCAAAGAGTTCCTAAAATAAAAAAAAAAAAGCTCACAAATAAGCATCTGTCCTGCCTGTGTGTGTTTTAACGTGTTAGATAGAACATGAAAGGGGCTTCCCTGGTGGTCCAGTGGTAAAGACTCAGCACTCCCAATGCAGGGGGCCCAGATTCAATCCCTGGTCAGGGAACTAGATCCCACATGCGGCAACGAAGATCCTGCATGCTGCAACTAAGACCCAGCGCAGCCAAATTAATTACTTAATTAATTAATTAATTTTAAAAAAAGAGCATGAAAGACTATGTACCACAATCACAATGATTCTGAGTATTCAAAAAGCAGAGTGGTGAAAAAGCACTGAATACAGCAATATTTAAAAAGAGCCCTTTGGTTTCTCAAGCTGATTTTGGACAGCGATATGTTATTTTTCTCTACTGGATTTTTTTCAGAGGACAATTGTTAGAATAACATTACAACAGCCAGGGTTGACATTCATGTCTTTCTAAAATACTTTAACCTTGGGAAGCAACTGAAAAGTATATGAAAGATTTATGTTTCTCATTCTGCTAAAGTGCTTTTGTTGACTTAGCAAACGTTCCCCAGCACCGGAGTGATAATGCATTCCTGGAATGCAACGATGAGATACTGCTTAGAACGGCTTTCATATATTCCAGCTTAATGAAAATTCCTACTTGATCATAACCACTTTCATTTTGTGTTGTCTTTATTTAACTTTCCCTAGAACTTGAGGTTATGAACTCACGCAAATTTAATAAGAAAAATACTCTGTACCTTTGGATTCCCGTCATCTGATTTTCAATCATAATGTAAACAAAAATTCCAAATAGTCTTTACAACTTTTTGGCTCAGCGGCCACGGCTCACGGGCCCAGCCGCTCCGCGGCATGTGGGATCCTCCCAGACCGGGGCGCGAACCCGGTTCCCCTGTATCGGCAGGCGGACGCGCAACCGCTGCGCCACCAGGGAAGCCCCCCAAATAGTCTTTAATCCTGAGTTGAACATTCTCGAAACCCACACCTAACCCTGGGCATTCTTGGGAAGGGTAGAAGTGAAACCATTATTGGTTTCTGTTTTGAATTTATATAACATCTTCCTTTTAAAGAGATGAATGATGTTCAGAGATACTAATTTCATTTCAACTGATAGTAGGATAGGCACAATCATGCCCAGTCCCAGAGCTGAAAAATCTTTACAGGCATTGAGGATTATAAGACTTAAAAAGGACCATAGAGGCCACCTTGACCATATCAATGGCTCTAAGAGCATGAGGTAATTATGGTACAGATTGAGTATTTTCCCATCCCACCAGAAAGTACACTAGCACTTTGATTAAGTGAAGGCTTATTTAGAATAAAATGTGTGTGTGAATGAGGCTCAAGTTTTTCTTTGCTTGAGAATCCTTATACTGTATTCTATAGAAATAGAGAAATGCAGAATAGAAGGGACCCAAGAAATAGTTCAGTATGACCCATAACTTTTCAAATGAGGACACTGAGACCCCAAGAGGAAAAATGACCTTCTCAGGGTGGCAGAAGGTGCTTTGGGGAGCCAGGGTGAGAATCCACATCTCCAAACCCCAGGGCAGGCATTCCTCCTACACCACACTCCCAGGAGATCATTTATTTAAATTAAACCTACCAAGAATTATTTAGGAGAGACTTCCCTGGTGGCGCAGTGGTTGAGAATCTGCCTGCCAATGCAGGGGACATGGGTTCAGTTTCTGGTCTGGGAAGATCCCACATGCCACGGAGCAACTAAGCCCATGCGCCACAACTACTGAGCCCACACGTCGCAATTACTAAAGTCCGCGTGCTCTAGGACCTGCGTGCCGCAACTACTGAGCCCTCGTGCTGCAACTACTGAAGCTCACAGGCCTAGAGCCCGTGCTCCGCAACAAGAGAAGCCACCGCAATGAGAAGCCTGCACACTGCAAGGAAGAGTAGCCCCCGTTTGCCGCGACTAGACAAAGCCCACACACCACAACAAAGACTGAACACAGCCAAAAAAAAAAAAAAAAAAAAAGAATTATTTAGGAAATATTCCTTTTAGTAAATAGATTGGCTACCAGCATGGGGGAAGAAACACATCTGGAACTCTGGAGTCCTTTATACTGGGAAAATAAAATGCAAATGGCACTCTTTACCGTTAACAATAACTTACAAAGCTAAGAACATTATAAACTTAAAGAATCCTTAAGAATTCCCTGGTGTTTAGGGAGTCTGTATCTATTGCCTTTTTATTTTGTTTTTTTCACTAGAAAACCATTACCTTGAGTGAATTGTTGGTTTGTTCTTGATACTGAATTTCCAATTCCAATTTATTTAGAAGTTCATTTACTACAATGATCTCATCTCCTATTTTATTTAATATAGTCTTCAAGGTAGGTTCTTGCCCTATTAATAAACAAAGATAAAATGGAAAATAAAATGTATAGAAAAGCAAAAAACATACATGTATCCAACTGAGCTCTTGGGACAGAGCTCTACCTTAAAGAGACACTGAGAGTTGAGAAAGAACTACTGTTTCAGCCCCTAGGAACTGTCTCTATGGATAATCTTAAGAACTCATTTCTAAGTAATATGGAAAAAAAGGAAGGGAGAGATAATTACACTGTATCCCCTGAATCTTTTGCTTCTGGAGAACTGTTCCACTAATAAAACACCTAGAAATGCTAGATAAAATACACACCCCTTTACATGCATAGTTGAGCTCTTATGAGAAAAAGGTGAATAACCAAGGGCTTCCACATGAAGAGCGAAACACAGACCAGGCAGTACGTGTCAGCTGATGCTGCAGCAGCCCTAATGGTGGTGGGGCAGGGGACGAGGTACAGAGGAATGCCGGAGAGAGGAGGCTGTCACTCTCAGCAACCTAATATATTTGGTTTTAATGGGGAGAAGAGCCAAGGCTTTGGGACTTCAAAGCACAGGATGCTGAAAGTGAGAATCCCAAACGAGGCCAGGATCCCTCTTCATGGGCTATAACTTCAGTGAATGTGTAAACCTGAAAAATTCTAATCACTGGCCAGGAAGATAAGCTTATGTTTTGGACTGGCCTGCAAGAATGGGTGGGAGGCGGCAGAGAGTAGCCTGCTCTCAAATTCCCAACCCCACCTCCTAGTCCCTCTCTCTAGCTTCCTAGATACGAGGATGGGAAAACCAGAGTCCCCTCCTCCCTAGAAATAAGAGAAGCAGTAAAAAAAAAAGAATTTTTAAGGGCAGATCAAAAGCACAAAAAGGAAAACTATCCTCACAATCAAATCTTTCCATCTTCACTTCTAGCAACCAAATCATGAAATACACATAACTGAAAACATCCTGTGACCACATCTATAGATTACGGATGCAGTAGAGTGAAATGGCTAAAGCCTCCAGGACTGAAGTCAGAGACACCAGTACCTGCCCTCAAAGGGTTACTGAGAAGTAGGAAAGTACATATAAGATGGGTGAGCACTGTGCTTGGAACCTAGTAAAGAACTCAGTAAAGGCAAACTATTATTAATCGACGTAATCTAATAAAGCAATGCAAATTGCATTTGACAGTAGGCTCATAACAACTAAAAGAAATTAACAAGTAAATTAGAGTATTGATGTCTCTGCTGAGATTAACTGCAGGGGGTAAAACAACTAGTTGGATATACTGGTATCTCCAATAACTTAGTCACCTAAATTTTAGGGCCTTGTTTGCTGATTTGTAGTAAAATAAATTCACTACTTTTGATAGTCGTGATCTAGTAAATTACAGCAGCCAAAGTGGCAAACAAATTACTAGGCTTTCCTAAATAGGCCATGGAACCAAACAGACAAATTGTTCTCCCCACGTACAAATAATGGTTACCCAGTGCGTAGTTATCTAACAAGTCAGACTGCTTCATCCAGGCTTCATGCTTTGATGGGGTCATTTAAATTCAAGGTTTGATCGCTAACAGATCTCTAAATTATATTTTTCCAATAGTAATCATGCCCTCAGAAAGAGAATCTAAAGACTACTTATTAAAAACCTAAATGTCCTTTTGCAGATTATTCAATAAAAGTGGCATAGAAGTAGACAAGTACTACACTGGGAACCGGGACACAAAACCTGTAGTTCCAACTGACTACCCATGAGCTGGGGGACCGGGGCAAGTCACCTGACTTCTGAGCCTCAGTTTCTTCATGTGCGAGACCAGGGGTCTTGAGAAGATGAACCCACAGTCCCTTCAGCTTTAACTTTCTACAGAATATGTCAGCCACCAACTGTAAAATGGATGAGGCTCTTTATTAGTGGTTCCCAACAAGAGACGGAGAATATCAAAGTCTCAGAAGGACATGTATAATTTGAAAGGACATTCCAACAGTATAATTTCATATTTGAAATTTTTTAAATTATCAATTCATAATACAAACTACAATAAAAGTTCAACAGGATCTTCCCAGCAGATGGAATTCCACCTATCAATAAATCTTTAGCTTTCCTAGATATGGCTGGGAAGTACATCATTTTTGTAAACAATATTTTTCCAGACTTCACAAGGATCTCCTACTTCTCTGCACTTCCATTGCATCATCCACTTTCAGCACTTCAAAATATCTTGGAAGATGGTTACAATTTACAAGTTTCTGGATGTTAAAAAATTGACTTCATTTTCAATTAGTTGTTTCCTAGTGATATATATTGATCAGCTTCCTCCAAAGCAATCTGTAAGATGGGTTATGGGCTACTTCTATCTCTGTGGATCTTTTCCACTTCTGGTTTTTTCCTTGTCTTTTAGTATCTCTACTTAGCTCTAGAACTAGGAACACTAAATAACCTTCAAATCTTACTATTCTGCCTTGTGTGTCTCAGAAAAACATAAGTAAATAAATTTAGTTAATAGCTAGTTCATTGTTCAATGTAACTTACATTTTAGTATCCTCTGCAATATTCAAAATACTGAGGGCAGACTGTTTTAAGAATCACCATTCGAAACTTAAAATTACCTTTCTAAGATACATTCACTTAACCAGGCATAAGATATCAAAGTGGGACAATAATTATAATGCATTTTGTATGTACAAAGTCAGTGGAATCTGTTTTACTTACCACAATTTCTTAATGACAGAGTTTTTTTAATATTGCCAATCTTTTCATTAATATGAGAGCATAATTGTTCCAGATCTGAGGAGGCCATCCTTTAAGCCTCTGAAGAAAAAGATATACATTTATAAAAAAAGAGAAGCCAGACAAATTTATATTCACTTTCAAAATCCAAGAATGGTAAATACCCAGTAAGTCACATCTCCCTGAAAAGAAAGTACAAAAACTCAAGAGAAATATCTTTCAATTCTACAAAATTCAGTTTCTGTCCAAAGTCCAGTACTGCCTTGTCTTAGAGCTTTCTGTAGTTAATGCATCCCAAACCAGGGTACAGGGTACAGGCCTGTGTCATTTCCTTATAGATTTAAGGGGACAAATGCCTTTACTTACACATAAAGACAACATTGGTATTTTCTTTGAAAACTCAAAGACCCAAGAATTTTAAGGAAAAACACAGTAAGTTCAAAGAAACGGGTCCAGGTAAGCATTTCTCCCACGCTGTTGGGTTTGGGGCTTTACTATTGGGGTCGGTAAGGAGGTGGAGGGAAGGGAGGAAAGAAATCAGGTACTATTCACTCCGAGGGTTGATGAGGTCTAAAACATCCACCCCGGCTAACCCGGCGAAGCAAGGTCAAACCCTCTCTTCCGCCCCACGCGGCACCGCCCCGAGCCCCCCACCCCGCCCAAGCAATGCCTTCTGCCCGCTTCCGAAGGCGGGATCCTCAACACCAGACTCCAACCTCGTGCGGGTCCAGGAGCAAAGGGCCCACTAAGTGCGGTCCCGAGGCGAAAAGACCCCTCCAGTCTCCACCGGAAGCCCAGGATGGCGAGACCCGACTCCGGGAGCGAAATTCAAACTGCCCGCCGGGTCTTGGTACCGCGCAAGCGCACATCAGCGCTCGCGGAACACTGCTTAGCGGCCTCCTGCGTTTCCAGTTTACCCAGGGCCGCAGCTGAGCGGGGCCGGGCCGGGGGAAAAGGCGGGGCTGGGTTGGCTCGGGCGCGAAAGGCTGCCGCGACAAGTGCCCCTCCTACTCCGTGCCGTAACGGGTGATTTCAGTCGGTCACCCAATCCTGACCGTCCAGCAGCCAGGGCCAAGCGCTCGGGGGATCAAATTGCGAGCTTAAACTGGGTCTCCAAATTGGCTACACATTAGAATCACCAGGGCAGCTTTTACAAATTCCAGTGTTTAAGCCGTACCTCAAATCAGTGAATTCAGACGCTCTGTAAGTGTTGATTTGCTTGAATTAGAATCCAAACAATATTTACACATTGTTATTTGGTTGATACATTTCTTAAATCTCTTTTAATTGCAACATGCCTACTTATTTAGAGCTAAATTCTTTTAGCAGGAACAAAGCCTTTCATTGTAGGACTTAAATGTAAGGCTTAAAATGTCAACATTCTACGAAAAATAACATAATAACAGAAATTCACCCTGCAGTGTCAAGGACAAACATTATCAGATTACTTACCATGAGAAAATAAGAAGAAGAGCGCATAAAGGCACTGAATACACGACGAGAGGGGGGAAATGGGGAAAAAATATAGAAATGAGCAGTTGTATCACTGCCTACTTCTTATTTCCTTCTGAGACTGGTCTACTCGGCAGGACTCCTTCAGTTGCAATGACCGAAACTCTATCCAAACTGACTTAAGCGAGGAAAAAGACTTTATATGGCTTATAAAACTGTAAAGTTAGGGCCCGTGAGCCATGGCCGCTGAGCCTGCGCGTCCGGAGCCTGTGCTCCGCAACGGGAGGGGCCACGGCAGAGGGAGGCCCGCATACCACAAAAAAAAAAAAAACAACTGTAAAGTGTGTGTGTGTGTGTGTGTGTGTGTGTGTGTGTGTGTGTTCAGTTACAGCTGAACCCAGGTACTCAAGCATACTATTAGGAAGCCATCTCCATCTCTCAATTATGCGTTCCTCCCTGTTGGTTCCATTCTTAGGCGGCCTTTGCCCTATGGTGACCTCTGGTACCTCCAGACTTATACCTCAATGGGTTAGCAGTTCTTGCTTTCCTAAGAGATCTAGCAAAAACCCCAGGATGGAATCTCATCAGCCTGACTTGGGTCATCTGCCCACTCTGAATCAATCAGTCTAATTTGGAGGGGTGAAATGGTCTGATTCGCTAGGTAGCCTGGAGCTGGAAGCCAGGACAGCCCTACCCAAAACACAAAGTCTAAAAAAAAAATAAAAAAAATAAAAAAAAAAACAAAACCACAAAGTCTGAGATTAGGACACAGGTAGTTTCTCAGGAAAATCTAGCTGCTTTTATGAGACAATGGGGACAGGGAGAAGTAAAAACAAACCAAAAAGCTGTCTTCTTCAGGGTTATGACTCATTCAAGGTGAAAGAGACAACTTGCCTCACAGAAATTATGTTATGGGGAATTAAAATTGATCGGTATCCCATCTCTTTCCACAGAGAAGGTATGTTCCATTGTCATCCCCAAATTACAAGTAGGAAAGAGAGCTATTCTGCATTGGAATGATTGTATTGCTGATATAATTCCCTGGAAAAATTCCAGAACCATTGCTACAATTCATTATTCACTTCCATAGTGTTCTGAGAAGGATTTTACTTATGATACTGATATTGTCAAGTTCTGAATCCTTTATATATTCATCCATTCTCATCTCCATCTCTTTCATTATGTCAAGAAGATTTTATTTTCATTCTTTTTCAAGCTGAGATGGTTGGTTGAGAGAAAGTTATTTGTGTTTGGAATCTCAATAATTTATTTCTTCCAAGATAGCAATGTCCTAACCTGCACCTATCTTCCCTTTCCTGTTGAAGTACCTCTGGACAGTCATATGACAAGAGGGAAAAAAATGAAAAGAGCAAGATGTAAGAAATTGCTGGACTGTTCCTTGCAAGAAATATGAGCAAAAGTAATGTAAACTCTAGTCTTCAGAGAAAAATAGTAATAACAATAACATCAATTAACATTTATTGGGTACTTATTCTAATTCAGGCATTTTACATAAATTATCCTGTTTAAACTTTGTAATAAATTTATGAATACTTAAATTATGATCTGCACTTTACAGATGAGGAAACTGAGGCTTATAATTAAGTAACTTAATTACTTAATTATAAGCCCAAGTCAATAAATGGCAAAGTGGATCCCTGACCTCAGAACTGTCCTCTTTACCATGATGCTCTGCTGCCTCCCCAGGAGAAAAGGGTCATTTGCTCCCACGTTTTGCGTTTCTGAACCTATAGACTTCCATCATTATTTAATTCCCTCATGACATATCACCACATGAGCAATTTTAGATTACCTATAAATTTGAAGTTTTTGATACCCAATTGACTTTGACAGAAAAGACTTTATTTGTACTTCTCTTTGTCTTTCTCTTGCAGCTAAATGTCGAGCTTAACCTCTGGATGTCCCTAAACTGTCATGTAGAGTAAAGATCAAAGATCTCGTTAAGCAACAGTCCTCTGCATTTCTAGGCAAGTTGGGAAATATTTATTCCTCTGGTTTTGACCGATGGCTAGTGACCAGTGGGTCCAATAAGTTTTGGGACAGGTTTATAGCTCTCTAGTGCTGATGGGTCTTCCTTTTTGAGATGCCTCACTGATCACACAGGATAAGTCTGACCTTTTAGGGAGTTATAACATCCAGACAGATTATGTTTTTACATTTACCTATTAAAATACTCTCCTTTAGCTTTATTTATTTGTTTGTTTGTTTGTTTGTTTATGCCCTGCGTGGCTTGCAGGATCCTAGTTCCCCAACCAAGGATTGAACCCAGGCCACGGCAATGAAAGCACCAATTCCAAACCTCTGAACCACGGGGAATTCCCTTTTGCCTTGTTTTTACACGCCATTTTCTAGATGACAAAATTAAAATCCAAAGCATGTACTTGTAATACAGATCCCACAGGGACTATTTCTCAATTCTCATTAGCTGTCATAGCAGCTGAGGTCATCCCAGAAAATCAAAACTTGTCACTTTTACAATGTTTCATACCCTAAAATGATTTATAGGGGAGTTTTTTTATTTTTATTTTTTTTGTGGTATGCGGGCCTCCCTCCGTTGCGGCCTCTCCCGTTGCGGAGCACAGGCTCCGGACGCGCAGGCTCAGCGGCCATGGCTCACGGGCCCAGCCGCTCCGTGGCATGTGGGATCCTCCCAGACCGGGGCGCGAACCCGGTTCCCCTGCATCGGCAGGCGGACGCGCAAACACTGCGCCACGAGGGAAGCCCAGGGGAGTTTTTTTAAACCAGAGAGGAGAGGAAAAAGAAAAAAACTTACACTTTCCCCCAGTGGTCTTTCTTAACTTTACTGAGTCTTTATCTTACGTATAATTTTTAGTTTTATAGTTAAGCCGCAATTTCTGTGCCAGCAGGCTGCTCTTAACAAAGGCCCAGAGGTATGTAATATGATTAGAGGCAGGAAAGGAAAGTCCCCAGCATGAAAACTTCCCTCTCTCTCTCATCTACAAATTCCACCCAATAGTAAGACAGAGGAATATGCAAAACAAAACCATCAGGAGACCTTTTCATAGTCCCAGCTCAGTCATTAACTGGCTCTGTGAACTTGAGAAATGAACCACTTCTGAGATCACATCCAGCTCAAAGCATCAGACATTTTTTTCTTCAAAAAAAGTTTCTCTCTTCCTGTAACTTGCTTTTTAAATATAAATATGACTAGGTAAGGATAATAGACTTTTAAGTTAGAAAAGAGAACTAAGATTTTCCCATGGATTTTCCTTTCCTTACTTCTTAACAAATGTACCTCAAATAAGTTTTTTTTTTAAAAAAAAAAACCCTTTCCAAAAAACCACTAATAACTGTCGACAAATAAAGAGAGATAATGTAAGGTAACAAACATTTAAAACTGATGTCAAGGAGGGAAACAAGATTCTGGAGCAGAGAGGAGAAGCAGAGCATGGCCTGGCTCCTAACGACACCACCACCCCGGAAATCATATTGGAGAACCTACATATCTGAGAATTGAAGGAAATCTGAAGATTACCACCTGAGGGATAGTCTTTCTTTTTTCCCTCGTCTCAGCCATGGCTCTCTCTCTGAGTCTAGTTTCCCATTGGAAAATGATCCAAAGTTTGAGCTATTCCCCAAAGCAATGGACTATTACTTGAAATTGTGAGAAGCAGAACATTGGTTTAGGGTGTCTAACAATGAAAGAAAAAAAGGGAGAAAGGAAGGCAAGGAAGGAAGAAACCATGCAAAGACTGATAAAGAAAATGACCTACAGGAATACATATTTAAAGGAATGGAAGAAATTTTATATCCATATGAATTGTATATATATTAATTAATTAAAAATAAGACCTCATAGAAAAGAGAATAAACAGAAACAAAAGAAAAAGATATAAGCAGAGCATTAGACTTAAAAATATAAATTGAGGGTCCAAACAACACCATTACAGAACTAGTATACTGAAGTACAAATAGCAAGAAATAGAAAAGACACCATTGAAAATCAAGTTAAAAGAGAAGTTTAAGATGATTACAGTACATGCAGTTGAAAAAAAAGAAAGAAAGTAAAGTAAATACAGAGAAACCCACAGAAACAGAAGATAGAAATGATCCAACATCAGGATAACTGGTGTCTGAAATGTAAAGTACACCAAAAATGGGCCAGAAGAATCCAAAATATGTAATAAAGGTGATTACCAAGGCGGGGAAAACACTGAGCCTCTAGATTGCATTCCAGGAAAATTTACTAAGAGACACTCTACAACTAGAAATATTCAAGTTATTCAACTTTAAAGATAAAGAGTTCTTGGGCTTCCCTGGTGGCACAGTGGTTGAGAATCTGCCTGCCGATGCAGGGGACACGGGTTCGTGCCCCGGTCCGGGAAGATCCCACATGCCGCGGAGCGGCTGGGCCCGTGAGCCATGGCCGCTGAGCCTGAGTGTCCGGAGCCTGTGCTCCGCAACGGGAGAGGCCACAGCAGTGAGAGGCCCGCATACCGCAAAAAAAAAAAAAAAAAAAAAAAAAAGATAAAGAGTTCTTTAAGCATTAAGGTAAAAAGCAAATTGGCTACAAGAAGGGAAAATATCAGGGTGCCTCAGATAACTGCACTTAACTTTTTATTTTGAAAAATTTCAAACATACATAAAAATCAAAACAGTTGAGCAACAAACACTCATATATCCTTCACTTAAATTCTTCAAATGTTAATATTTTGCCATATTGTGATATATATGTACTTCAGAAATATCATTGTATATTGCAAAATCTAGGGAAACCACTTGTATTTGGCCAGACTGCTCAGCTTGCGAGATCTTAGTTCCCCAACCAGGGATTGAATCTGCACCATGGCAGTGAAAGCGCCAAGTCCTAACCATTGGACCACTAAGGAATTCCCCAAAATTTTTTAAAAGAAGAATAATTGTTTACTAATAAAGAATGCTCAACTAAAATCAGAGAAGTTAGGAAAATAAGCCTCTGGTGACAAATAGAAAATAGTTACAGGGCTTCCCTGGTGGCGCAGTGGTTGGGAGTCCGCCTGCCGATGCAGGGGACGCGGGTTCGTGCCCCGGTCCGGGAGGATCCCGCGTGCCGCGGAGCAGCTGGGCCCGTGAGCCATGGCCGCTGAGCCTGCGCGTCCGGAGCCTGTGCTCCGCAAGGGGAGAGGCCGCAGCGGTGAGAGGCCCGTGTACAGCAAAAAAAAAATTGTTGATATTAATCCAAATATACCAATAATCACTTTAAATGTGAATGGGTCTAATTACACCAATTAAAAGATAGAGATTGTCAGACTGTATTTAGGAAAAAAAACAACACACACAGAGCCCAACTATATGTTGTCTATAAGAAACCCACTTTATATATACAGAATCTAATAGACTAAAAGTAAAGAGAGAGGTAAAGATATACCATGATAACACTAATCAAAAGAAAACTGAAATAGCTATATTAATTTTGGACAAAGTAGACTTCAGACCAAGAAAAATTATCAGAGATAAACAGAGACACTACATAATAATAGAGGGGTCATTCTCCAAAAAGACATACAATCCTAAACATGTATGCACCTAACAACAGAGCATCAAAATACATGAGGCAAAAACTGATAGAAATGAAAGGTAAAATAGACAAATCCACTCTCACAGTTGGAGACTCCAAAACCCTCTGTCAAATAACCAATAGATCAAGCAGACAGGAAACATTAAGAATATAGTTTAACTGAACAACACTACCAATTTGATCTAATTAGCATTTATAGACTACTCCATCAAACAACAGCAGAATACGCATCCTTTTCAAGCTTGAATGAACCATTCACCAAGAGAGACCACATTCTGGGCCATAAAATATACCTTAACTAATTTAAAAGAATAGAAATGATACATAGTATGTTTTCAGACAACAATGGAATTAAATTGGAAATCAATAATAAAAAGGTAGCTGGAAAATCCTCAGATATTTTGAAATTAAACAACAAACTTCTCAGCAACACATGGGTGAAAAAAGGAATCTCAAGTGAAATTATAAAATAGGTGAGGGTTTCACTCCTGGGATGACAATGTGGGGAGCCCCTAGGACCTGCTCCCCAGCAGAACAAACATAACTAGTGTAGACTATGAAGGGAAAAAAAGCCATTTAAAATGTCTGGAAGTTGTCTGAAGGGCATACAGAAAGTTAAGAAATATTTATTCATAAAGGCTACTAAAACTTAGTTAAGACCAGTGAAAGTCTGTGGGCCTTGAGCACCACCTTCTTCCTGCCACCACCTCCTTCCTGTCTTTCCAACTCCAGCTCAGCTTGATGGAAGCTCTACTCTAGGCAGTTGTGGCCAAGACAGCGGGGATCGCTCTCCCCTCGGGTTTCTATCAGGGAACACAGTATCTCACCAGCAGGGCAAGCCACCAGTATTGCTCATTCCCTCCAACTCTGAGTTGAAAAGGCTGAATTTCTGGTGAGAGCGGCCCAAAAGTCGGGGGATCCCCTTCTTCTACGCAGCCCCTCCCTACGAAGAGGCTCCACCCCAGGCTTGGCAGGCTGAGACTACTAGGGCCCCAATGGCCCTCACTCCAGCTCCTTCACAGGGCAGAGGGTCCATGCTGGGAGGGGCCAGCCGCGAAGACCCCCACCCAGCACCCAGAGTAGTGGTTCATAGGATTTTTGTCCCTGCATTTTCAATACACATAAATAAAACACGCACGGTCTTAGCTTGAGCTTCTTTAACAAAATTCATAGTCTCGGTGTCTTAAACAACAGACATTTACTTCTCACAGTTCTGGAGGCTGGGAAGTCCAAGATCAAGGTGCCTGCTGATTGGCATCCTGATGAGAACCCACTTCCTGGCTTGTAGACAACCACTTTCTCTCTGTGTCTTCCCGTGGCAGGAGTGGTTGGGTTGGGGTAGGGCGGGGTTGGGGAGGGGTGGGGGAGGGGGAGGGGGAGAGGGGGAGAGGGGGAGGGGGAGAGGGAGAGGGAGAGGGAGAGGGAGAGAGAGGGAGAGAGAGGGAGGGAGGGAGGGAGAGAGAGAGAGAGAGACACATCTCGTCCTCTTCTTATAAAGGCCACCAATCCTATCGAATTAAGCTCCCCAGCCTTATGATTTCATTTAACCTTAATTGACTCCTAAAAGTCATATCTCCAAATAGTCACAGTGTTGGGTTAGGGCTTCAATATATGAACTTTCATGGGACACAATTCAGTCCATAGCAAGGTTGGCAGTCTCCAACTGAGACTGGGAGGCTAACCTTTTATATCTCTGGCTTCTAGAGTCTAGCATTCTTTTAATTTTTAAAATTATTATTATTATTTCTTTTGGCCGCTCCCTGTGGCATGCGGGATCTTGGTTCCCAGACCAGGGATCGAACATGCGCCCCCTGCAGTGGAAGCGCAGTCTTAACCACTGGACCGCCAGGGAAATCCCTAGATTCTAGCTTTTTTTTTTTTTTTTTTT
>NC_041232.1:64311840-64396741 GCF_002837175.3 Physeter macrocephalus | reverse complement strand
CTCCGGACGCGCAGGCTCAGCGGCCATGGCTCACGGGCCCAGCCGCTCCGCGGCATGTGGGATCCTCCCGGACCGGGGCAAGAACCCGTGTTCCCTGCATCGGCAGGCGGACTCTCAACCACTGTGCCACCAGGGAAGCCCGATTCTATCATTTTAATGTGACAGAATGTGTATTTGTAGGTAGCATAAGATGAGAGGATCAGCTGCCTGTTTAGAGGAAGGGACAAGGACACAAATGAAAGAAATTACTTAATAATTGTTCAATAATAAGAAAATCCATCCTCTTTCTCATTCACATATTCTAGAGAATGGTTGCTGCATACAGGGGTATAAAATGTCCAAAGTAAACACTAGCAATGTATGAATAATCCCTTGAATCCTGGCAGGCTGTGGGTGACCTGGCCTCAAGAGAGACTCAGAGCTGCCTGGAAATTGGAGCACTGGTTTCTATCAATACTTAAAAGGAAGAGAGTAATATTAATAGAGCACCTTTGTAGTACACAATTTCTCTGGTTTTTCACAATTGTGTCTTAGCACTTTTTTGGGCATATGCTTAGTTCACACAGAGGAAGAGAATAACCACATTGTATCATTCAATACCTTGGCAAGAATCAGACTGAAAACTCAAACGGGATAATTGGAGGAGAATTTAATTAAAAAGCTACCCACAATGTGTAGGCAGAGATTACAGAAGGTAACAAGTGATGGTGAGGTTCCCTGGCGTTCACAAACTCAAGGACCAGTTATTACCTCTAAGCACAAATACTAACGGTCTTGTGAGCCTGGGGAGACAGTTCTATGGAGGTGCCACCAGGCAGGAGCCGTGGCCTCTGGTTAGGTTCAGAGCACACCTGTCAGGAACGTAGCAGGAAGGAAGCTGGGAGAATAAGTACCTGCCTCTACTGTCCTCCCACCTGTGGCTCTTCCCAGTCCCATTGGCTACATCCATCCTGAAGTCAGAAAGCAAAGGAAACTCTTGAAGTAGTCTGTATAGGTCAGAACCCCTGGGTCCAGGGCTGGATGGAAGACCATGGAGAGTGGTTACTGAGGGGCAAGCGGAAGGCAGCCAGGACATACAGTTAGATTATGGCATTCATATATTGACATACTTTGTGAATTTGGTAAAATATTTCTTAGAACAGACATCAATATTTATATATAAATATTTGAAATTGGGTACTATAATAAGTTACATAACTGTATCTTTTATTTGATAGACACTTCTCCCAAAGCACTTAAAGGATATTATTATATTGATATTTACAAAGTGGGCAGTTGTCTAATTCTTGAGATAGAGAAGAGTAAATCTTGCCATATTTTCCAGAATCAGTTAATTGTGGAAATAGCTGCCGATCAGATCTCTAATAATAGGGCACAGGAAAGCCAGAAAAGACTGTCTGGGTATCATTTATATCAGTGTGTTCATTTTGCTGAATATGTTCTAATTTCCTGGAACTAAGGTGTTTTTCTTGCTTACCTTCTGAAAGTTCTTCTTAAGAAAAACTTAGCAATGAAAAGGAAAACTCAGTTAGAACTTCATTTTATTAACTGTCATTTTGATGTCCAAGTCTGTATGATGAGGTAATTTCCATGTTTTGGAAAACTTCTGTCTGCGTGGATGGATGCAACCAAACATACTGAAGTACATTCTGTATAACAGGTACATTTACAAATCTTGTGTAAGCCTTATTTAAATCTAAATTAATAATAACTCATGCATTTCAAAGGTGCTTAAAATAAATTGCAAGATTTTCAATCTTTGCCTCAAAGATTTATCAGAAATCATCAGAGCACTCTTAGGATTTACTATATCCTCCAAACCTCCAGATAAACTTCCTGGTTAATCTAGAAAATGGTCAAATTACACCATGTGTTGTAACACTATTGTAGGAGAGGCAACAAACCCAAGCACAGCACATTTACCCTCCCAGTTGCTATTGATGTTTGAGAGACAAGGTCACTCAGGAGTCTGAACTGCAGATGAGGGCTCCCGGCCGCACTTACAGCAGGCAGCACAATCACGCCAGCCCATGTGTGCCTGCGCCATGCCAGTGCCTGGAGCAGCAAAGCTCGGCCCTCCAGAGATGAGCAGTTGTGCACATTCAGCAGTTGAGTGGCTCTACGCCCCTTCACCACATCCCAATGAAGCTGCTCCCAGGACCTTCACTAGCCCAGACGTTCCCCTCTGCCTTTTCCCTCGTACCCAGCATGGGTCCTTATACCATGTCTTTAACCTCAATGCCTGGACCCAGCTGTTCACCTCCCTTCTCCCCTCCACACAATGCATTCCTGCACTATCCACCCCATTGTTTGCCTGGGTCCAGATCTCCCCACCATCCATTATGCTCCATGAGTCTTGCCCAGCTGTTGTCCTGCCCCTTCCACTCTACCCTGACTCACTGCCATCCATGGCACCTTTGGATGTGGTAACAGCATTCTTCTTCGTATCTTTTGACTCACACTTACAAAAGTAGAATCAGAACAGTGATTCAGCTGACACGAGGGCAGCCAAATAGGGGAGGCAAGGACGGGATGGTCAGGAGTGAGCGCAGTGATCATGGTGGGTCTCAAGGCTCCCTTTCTGAAATGCTGAAATTGATGCACAAGTCCACCCTTGACATGGGCCCTGCCTGCCTCCTCAGCTTCATCTTCCAGTACCTTCAAGCATTTCCATTCACTTTTCAAAATTCAGCAAATAAATCCGCTTCTATCCAAAGCCTTCCTGAATCCCTTCATTTGGGTTAGGTTTCCTTGCAAATTTCCTCCAGCAATTCTGATTCAACTGATCTATGGATAGGGTTCATGATTAGAATTTTTTTAAAATACCTCAGATAATTTTGATGTGCATCAGGGTTAAACACTATTGAGGGAGAAGGAAAGGAAGAGGGGAAGAACCAAGGAGCTGAGGATTTGCAGGTACCAACCTGAGGCTAACTGGTCTCCTTCTGAAATGTAACATTGGGAGGTATTATGGGTTGAATTGTGTACCCCACCCCTCAAATTCACATGTTGAAGTCCTAACCCCACTACCTCAGAATGTGACCTACCTGGAGATAGGGTCTTTCAGAGGTAATCAAGTTAACTGAGGTCATTAAGTGGACACTAATCCAATATGACTGATTTCTTTATTAAAAGGGGGAGATTTGGACACAGATCCCTTTAAAGGGAAGATGAAGTGAAGAGACACAGGAAGAAGATGGCCAGCCACAAGCCAAGGAGAGAAGCATGGAAGGAATCCTTTCCTCACAGACCTCGGAAGGAAGCAAATCTGCCAACACTTTGATTTTAGACTTCCAGCCTCCAGAACTGCGAGACAACAGATCTCTGTTGTTTAAGCCACCCAGCCTGGCACTTTGTTATGGCAGTTCTAGCAAACCAACACAGGGCGTAACTGTAAGAAACTGCTACAACCATGCCCTGGATCTACTGATTAGCTACAACTAAGCCTGGATTCTTCCTGATGATGGAGCTATGTATCATTTCAAAAGACCATGAACTCCAGAGGATAGGTTGTTGTGTCCAATATATTCAGTTTAAGAATTGAGTGAGAATGTTCACTTAATTTTTATGTAGTAATGTAGAGTTAAGCTTTGAGTGGAAAACTGTATTCCCAGATGATGCAAAAAAGATGAGCTATTATCACGAAACAGAATACTTTATCTGTGTTTGGTATCACTAAGGCTTCAACCAAATCCAAGTTTTACCTAGAACACAGTAAATTTGTTGTCTTCTTCAAACTTGATAAAAACAGACTTTGGCTTTACCGGAATGCTGGTTGGAAGGCTCCCTTGTCACATGGTCACTAGATGGCAGGGCACACCATTCTTTTGAGGGCACCAGCAAAACAAAATGCAAAGTTAGGGAATTATGGCCACAGATGGGCAGTCAACCTGCTCTAAAAGTTTATGAAATTAACATTCACTATCTTCCTTTTTAGCACTTGCTTTTTCTACTATAAAAGGAGCACATGTTTTTAATTGAAAATTTGAACAACACAGAGAGTATAAAGAATAAAATGAAAACTCTCATTATTCCACCTGTCAGAAACAAACGTAGGGTTCACGTGCTTACTCCTAGGATAAAATGAGTAAATGTGGACCATTTCCAGCATTCTCTGTAAACACCCTCTGCTCATGGTTTCCTCTTCTCTCACTTATTATGACTTTTACCCAAACCTAACCATAATCCCAACTCTGATCCAACCTTACCTAAACCATAATCTCCCTTTTAAATATATAATGGCTATTTTTTGAAATTTGTTGGCACAGTGGGTGAAAGGATACATTCACCATTCATAGTACTCACCATGGATACCAACTCTTGTGACAACAGCAGCAGTAGGTACTAAACGAGGAAAAAATTTTTTTAATTTTAAAACAGTCATTTTAAAATACAGATGAAACACTGACACCTGAGGACATGTCACAGAGAAATTCAACTTTGGTGAAATGTTTGTTCAAATCTATTGCCTGTGTTTTAAGATTGGGCTGTTTAGGTTTTCTTACTTTTGAGTTTTGAAAGTTCCCTATACATTTTAGATAGATGTCTTTTGTTGGATATGTGTTTTTAAAATATATTCTCCCAGCCCTTCTTGTGTTTTCATCCTCTGAACAATGTCATTCACAGAGCAAAAGTTTTGAGTTTTGATGAAGTTCAGTTTATCTATATTTTTATTTAATGGATCTTAATTTGATGTCATGTCTAAGTACTCTTTGCATAACTCCAGGTCATAAAGATTTTCTCCTATGTTTCCTTCTAGATGTTCTATAGTTTCATGTTTTACATTTAGTTGTATGGTACATTTTCAGTAACTTTTTGCATCAGATGTGAGGTTTGGGCTGAGGTTCTTCTTTTTTCACATGTGGATGTCCAATTGTTCCAACATCATTTGTTGAAAAATACTATCTTTTCTCCATCGAATTGCCTTTGCATCTTTGCAAAAAATCAATTGACTGTATTTGAGTGAGTTTATTTCTGGACTTTCTATTCTGTTGCATTGATGTATATGTCTATCCCTTCACTAATACCATCCTGTCTTGATTACTATAGTGTCATGTCTTAAAATGAAGTCGCGTGAACCCACCAAGTTTCTTCTTTTAAAAATTGTTTTGGGGCTTCCCTGGTGGCGCAGTGGTTGAGAGTCCGCCTGCCAATGCAGGGGACCCTGGTTCGAGCCCTGGTCCGGGAGGATCCCACACGCAGGGGAGCTGCTGGGCCCAAGCGCCACGGCTGCTGAGCCCGCGTGCCACAACTACTTAAGCCCGAGCACCTAGAGCCCGTGCTCTGCAGCGAGGGAGGCCACCGCAGTGAGAAGCCCGCACACCGCGCAGCAATGAAGACCCAATACAACCAAAAATAAATAAATTTTTAAAAAATTGTTTTGGCTATTCTAGTTCCTTTGTTTCCATAAAATTTTAAAATAAATTTGTGTATATATACACCAAAAATTCTGCTGATATTTTGACTGGAATTGTGTTAAATCTGTTGCTCATCTTGGGAATGACTGACATATTAAATATATTGAATTATCTAACCCACGTACCTGACATGTTTCTCCATTTAATTATATCTTATTTTTCTCATTAGCACTTTGTAGATTTCAGCATACAGATACAGCACATATTTTGTTAGATTTATACTACGTGTTTCATTATTTTGGAGTTATTTAAATGGTATTATTTAAATTTTTTTGCTTTCAAGTTGGTATGATGTTCATATGGTCACACGATTAATTTTGTCTGTTGACCCTTTATCTTGTAGTGTTACTAAACTACTTATAAGTTATGGAAGCCTTTTTTAAAAGTTTTTTTTGGATTTTCTACGTAGGAAATCATGTTGTTTGAGAATAGGGGAAGTTTTATTTTTTCTTTCCAATCTGTATGCCTTTTACTTCTTTTTATTGTCTCATTTTACTGACTAGGCTGTAAGTATGATGTGTAACAGGAATGGTAAGAGCAGATGTTGAGCAAGTGACACCTGTTGCCTAGCAGCAACAATCCCAGGGTGTCAACCCTTCATGGTTTGCAAATGTCAGGGTAGCAGAGAAAGACATGACTCGCATAGGCGCCGATGGAACAATGCTTTCCTCACGTAGAGAAGAGACAGAGCAAGATCAGCTTCAATAGTAAGTGTCTGTCCCTCGTGGCCAGAAGGGCTTGCCCAGAAGCTGACACAAGGAAATGGTCTGCATGCACCCCTCTTGTGCTGCAGGTAAAGGACTCCATTACCTCCCCTCCAAGAACAGATATAGCAATGGGGTTGGCCAGGTGCTATAGGACACACACTAAGCAGAACAAAGATGTACGCATTAAGCCTGGAACAGGGAAAGATATTCCCAAGCAAAGAGATATGCCTAGCTTGGGCTGTGAGGGCTCTTTATCTCTTTGCTAGGAAAAGTTCCAGGTCAAAGGCCTCTCTCATACAACTGTGAAAGGGGCAAGAAGCTGCACGTGACTGTGTTTCCCAACAGCAGACATCCTTGCATTGTTCCCAGTCTTAAGGAAAAAGCATTCAGTCTTTCACTATTTAAGTGTGGTGTTAGCTATAGATTTTTTTTTTATGGATGCACTTTATCAGGTTAAAAATTTGATCCTGTACCTTGTACCTTGCAACTTTGCTTAATTTGTTTATTATAGCTCATAGTTTATTTTTTGTGAATTCTTTGGTATTTTATATATATAACATTATGTCATCAAAGAATAGAGATGGTTTTACTTCTTCCTTTCTAATCTGGATGGTTTTTTTTCTTGCCTAATAACTCTGAACTTCCAGTAGAATGTTGAAAACAGTGGTGAGAGTGGCCATTTCTTGTCTTCTTCTTGATCTTAGGTGGAAAGCTTTCAGTCTTTCACCATTTAGTATGATACTAGCTGTGGATTTTTTCAAAGCTATGCCCTTTATCATGTTGAGGAAGTTTCCTTCTATTCCTAGTTTTCTGGGTGTTTTTACCATGAAAAGGTGGTAGATTTTGTCAAATTTTTTTTTCATCAACTGAGATGACCATTTTTTCCCCTTCATTCTATTAATGTGGCATATTACATTGGTTGGTTTTCTTTTGTTGAAGCACCCTTGCATTCCTGGAGTAAGTCCCACTAGATCATGGTGTATAATTCTTTAAATATGCTGTTTAATTTAGTTTGCTAGTATTTTGTTGAGGATTTTTTGCATCTGTATTTTTAAGGGCTATTGGTATATAGTTTCCTTGTGATGTCTTTTTCTGTTATACTTTGGTATCAGGACTGCTGGCCTCATAAAATGAGTTATGAAGTTGCTATAGACTGAATGTATCCCTCCTAATGTTCATATCTTGAAACTTAATCCCCAATGTAACAATATTTGGAGATGAAGCCTTTGGGAGGTGATTAGATCAAGAGGTGGTGCCCGCAGAAATGGGATTAGTGCCCTTAGGCTCCAGAGAGTGCCATTGCTCCTTCCACCATGTAAGGACATGGCGTGGTGACTGTCACCTATGAACAAGGAAGCAGGCTTTCACCAGACACAGAATCTCCTGGTGCCTTGATCTTGGACTTCTCAGTCTCCAGAACTGTAAGAAATAAATTTCTGTTGTTTAGAAGCCACCTAGTCTATGGTATTCTGTTGTAGCCGCACAAATAACTAAGACAGTGTTCCCCCTTCTATTTTTTGGAAGAGTTAGAGAACAATTAGTGTTAATTCTTCTTTTAAGTTTGGTAAAATTCACCAGTGAAATCGTGTGGTCCTGGACTTTTCTTTGTTGGGAGATTTTTAACAAAGAATTTTCACACTTTCTTTGTGTGGTAAAATATGCATAACATAAAATTTACCATTTTAACCATTTTTAAATATATAGTTCAGTGACATTAAGTACATTCACATTATTCTGTGACAATTACCACCATCATCTCCAGAGCTTTTTCATCTTCTCAAACTGAAACTCTGCATCCATGAAGCAATAACTCACCATTCCCCTCTTCCCCAGCCACTGGCAACTACCTGGGAGAATTTTTTATTATTCATTCCATTTCTTTAATTATTATAGTTCTTTTTAGATTTTCTATTTCTTCTTGAGATATTTTGGTAATTTTTGTGTTTGTAGATATTTGTCTAGTTCATATAGATTATCTAATTTGTTGGTGTAAATTTGTTCATAGTATTTTCTGACAACCCTTTTTATTTCTGCAAGATTAGAGGCAAGGTACCCACTTTCATTTCTGAATTAGTTATTTGTGTTTTCTCTCTCACACACACACACACTCTCTACCTAAATATTGTTAATTTTGTTCATCTTTCCTCAGAACTAACTTTTATTTTTGTTGATTTTCTCTATTATTTTTCTATTCTATATTTCATTTATCTCCACTCTGCAAGCCAGAAGGGAGTGGCAGGACATATTTAAAGTGATGAAAGGGAAAAACCTACAACCAAGATTACTCTATCCAGCCAAGATCTCATTCAGATTCGACAGAGAAATTAAAACCTTTACAGACAAGCGAAAGCTAAGAGAATTCAGCACCACCAAACCAGCTTCACAACAAATGCTAAAGGAACTTATCTAGGCAGGAAACACAAGAGAAGGACAAGACCTACAATAACAAACCCAAAACAATTAAGAAAATGGTAACAGGAACATACATATCGATAATTACCTTGAATGTAAATGGATTAAATGCCCCAACCAAAGACATAGACTGGCTGAATGGATACAAAAACAAGACCCATATATATGCTGTATACAAGAGACCCACCACTTCAGACCTGGGGACACATACAGACTGAAAGTAAGGGGATGGATAAAGATATTCCATGCAAAAGGAAATCAAAAGAAATCTGGAGTAGCAATTCTCATTATCAGACAAAATAGACTTTAAAATACAGACTATTACAAGAGACAAAGAAGGACACTACATAACGATCAAGGGATCGACATTGAGGACATTTAAGACCTCAAATTATTGAGGTCTTACAAGCAGCTCATGCAGCTCAATAGCAAAAAAACAAACAACCTCCCCTTAAGGACCAATCTCCCCCACTTTGTCCTGGACTTTGCCCATTAGATTCTGCCCTCTGTTTCCTATGTAATTAACCTCCTCCCCCTTGAATTTAAAAAACAAACAAACAAAACAAACAAACAAAAACCCAGTTCAGATCAATTAATCAGCCAATCAATAAATCATTCTATACAACTAAATATCCCAGCCTTTAATCATTTTGCTTTTAGCATTGTTTTCCATGAACATTTTTCCCAGTGCATGCTTTAGACCCTCAATAAAGCCTCTTGGTGAATTTTCTAACAACACTACCTGCAGCTGGGGGAATATGTTCCTCAGTGGGATCAGGGCAGTTCAATACAGGATCCACTATCCCTGTACATTCTAATGCTAAGCTATTTATCATCCAAAATGGAATGTCTGGATTATCTGGCCCATGATCTATTGTGCTGTTCTGGCCTTGCCCAGCTCCTGGAGGTCCTGCCCTTTCATCTGGCCTGCCGCATAGATGTTCATGACAAATTTGGAATTGACAACAATATCCTCATCACACTCAGATTTGTTATTGATTAGAAAAACAGGGTCAGGGACTTCTCTGGTGGCGCAGTGGTTAAGAATCTGCCTGCCAATGCAGGGGACACGGGTTCGAGCCCTGGTCCAGGAAGATTCCCACATGCCACGGAGCAACTAAGCCCCTGCGCCACAACTACTGTGCCTGTGCTCGCGAGCCACAACTACTGAAGCCCGTGCGCCTAGAGACCCTGCTCCGTAACGAGAAGCCACTGCAGTGAGAAGCCCGCGCACAGCAATGAAGAGTAGCCCCCGCTCGCAGCAACTGGAGAAAGCCCTCAGGCAGCAACGAAGACCCAACGTAGCCAGAAATAAATAAAATAAATAAATAGTTTTTAAAAGTAAAAAGAAGGAAAAACAGGGTCAGAATTGGAGTTCATCTGACAGGAGGGGAACCAGATCAGGAATGTCTGATACACAATGGTCATGGGTGAGCACGGTGATTGTGGCAGGACTCACATTTTTTTCCCCCCTGAAAAAAGTGCCTTCATGGCTCCCTATCATCTTCAAAGGAAAGCCCAGGTTCCTTGGCATGACATACCGGTTGCCCTGGCTCCTGCCTACCTCAGCAACCAGCCTCTCTAGCCAAGCAGTTAAACCCACCCAAACAGCTGTTTCTGGAAGTTGCCACTTCTGTGTGCCTCCAACCGCACCCTACCAGTACAAGCATGCTCTTTGACACCTCTGAGTTTCTGTTCATCACGTTCTTCTGTCCAGAATATCCTTCGGCCCACAAAATCTTTTTATCCTCTGTGAATAATTCGAATCATCTTTCAAAATTTAAGTCAATAATTACCTCTGCAGGGAACCTTCCTTGATCCGTTTAGACTAGGCCATATTTTTCTGAAATTTGCATTCCTTTATTATTGATGGGCTTTTAACAATTTAATGAAAGCGTTTCATTTTATATCGTCTCTCCAACTACATCGTGAGTTTCTCATGGGAAAGGACTGTTATGGTAGTTACCATAATCGATTTCCTGAGCGTCTGCACCTTTCCATCAGAACCTGAAAACAAGCGAGGAACGGAGCCTATGGGCGTGACCAATGGTGAGGTGAGAACTGCGCAGACTCAGCCATTCAACCCTGTAGGAAGTCGCGAGTCCTGGAGTCTTCGGTTCCCATGGAGACAGAGCCCGCTTCCGGTCTCTTACTTGGAAAGTATCCCCTCTGATCGCAGGGCGCTGATAGGCGTCCTGCAGCGGGAGGTGTAGGGCCCCACTCCCGATGGTTATCATGGTAAAACTCGGGAGTTGGCGGGAGCGTGCGAGACCCTTAGATTTCTCCGGCTTTCCCCATCCTTAGGCCCAACCTAGCGCACCCAACTGGATCGCAGTCAGGGCTCCAGTTAAGAGGGGACAGTGCTCTGGTTTACTAGGGCGGTTTGGCAGGTGAGTTCACTACGTACCCAACTCCTAAGAAATATACCCCACTAGTCAGACTCAACATATAAATTATGTCTCTGGAAAATCATCATTTGAGGTCTTAAATGTCCTTCAGTCTCCAAGATACATCGGGGAGGGGAGTCGGGGATGCTGTCCACTTGTGATAGGTTATGTCCCAAGAGACACACAGGGCTGAGAGGCAGGAGATCTGGGCTCTGAGCTGGCTGTTAACCAGCTTGAGATATGGAACTAGTTCTGCATCTCTTGGAGTGTGGTCTGTGGCATGTGATGGAGCTGTGGATTTCATGCCTATGTCCCTCAGCCTTCTATGATGGCTTTATGTGACCAGTTCTACCCTGAGAGATGCTTGGCGGAACTGACCCTGCAGACCTGGAAACTGGAGGAAGGACGGGCGGCTGGAAGGACTATGGTTGTGGAAGAGACCAAGGGAATGCTGCTTGCCATAGAATATTGATAATTTCTGCATAACACTGTAGAATTGTTGGTATAAGCACCCAAATTCCTTTGTATCTGCCTAACAAGTACAACACTCTAGTAACCCCTCCATTTGCATTTATGCAATTACAGACATACTGATTTAGCCCCACATTGATTCTGCAATGTGTACAGTATGACGGAAGACCCAGGAGGTCACAATTATCCCATGCATTGCTGGTGGGAATGTAAAATGATGCAGCCACTTTGGAAGACAGCCTTGCAGTTCATCAGATGATTAAAGATAGAGTTACCATATGATCCAGCAATTCCATTCCCAGGTTATACCCAAGAGTAATGAAAACATGTCTATGTAAAAACTTGTACACAAATGTTCATGGCAGCAGGGTTCATAACTGCTAAAAAAGTGGAAACAACCCAAATGTCCATCAACGAACGAGTGGTAAAATGTGGTATATCCAAATAATGGAATATTATTTGGCTATAAAAAGGAATGAAGTACTAATACATGCTACCACATGAATGAACCTTGAAATTTTGCTAAGAAACCAGTCACAAAAGTCTACATATTGTATGATTCCTTTAATATGAAATGTCCAGTCTAAGCAAATCTATAGAAACAAAAAGTAAATTAGTGATTGCTTAGGGATGGAGAGGTTGAAGGGAAGTGGGGAATGTCTGTTAATGGGTACAGAGTTTCTTTTTTGAGGTGATGAAAATGTTCTAAATTGATTTTGGCAATCGTACAACTGTGAATATACGAAAAAACATTGAATTTTATACTGTAAACAGGTAAATTTTATGACATGTGAATTATATCTCAATAAAGATGTTTTCAAAAAAACAATGAGATAAATAAAATACATTGCTCATCAGACTGGTACAGACACTCTGGAAAAGTCGGCAGTTTTAAAAAACTTACCAAATCACCCTACAATCCCAAGTAGGTATTTACTCAAGAAAAATGAAAATTTATGTTCACATAAAAAATTGTACTCAAATATTTATAGCAAGTTTATTCATAACCACCAAACCTGAAAACAACCTAAATGCCTTTCAGTAGATAGGTAAAATATGGTACATTCATAAAAAGAATACTAACACAATTAAAAAGAAGGAACTATTGATACATGCAACAAGTTGGATGGATTTCAAAAGTATTAATCCAAGTGAAAGAGGCCCATATAAAAAGTTTCTTTTTATATAACATTTTGGTAAAGGTGAAATTATAAAGAGTATAATTATTAACATGTTGCAACAAAGGAGGTCCAAACGCCCTAAAAGGAAGGGTCTGGCCCAAAGATTCTTCCTGATGGATTGAGGAAGTTGCCTGTACAATGCTGAGATTAAAAACAGTTACCTAGGGGGCTTCCCTGGTGGCGCAGTGGTTGAGAGTCCGCCTGCCGATGCTGGGGACACGGGTTCGTGCCCCGGTCCGGGAGGATCCCACATGCCGCGGAGCGGCTGGGCCCGTGAGCCATGGCCGCTGAGCCTGCGCGTCCGGAGCCTGTGCTCCGCAACGGGAGAGGCCACAACAGTGAGAGGCCCCAGTACCGCAAAAGAACAAAAAACCAAAAACCAGTTAGCTTAACAAGGAAGAGTTGTAACTAATCTTAAAATACTATAATGGTAGAAAAAAAGTCAGTGACTTCCCTCCTCTCCTGTTTTTGTCAGATCAAAGGAAAATATTTATGAAATGAAAACAGTAACCTTTGTATTTGCCATTCTTCTTTGTAGTATTACAAATGATTTTTCAAAAAATCCTTTACATAATGAGCAAATATAAGCACATATATTGTAAATTCATAGATTACATAATACATTTAAGAACAAACAGTACAATGTTTTCTAGCTACATTTGTTTTTTGAAATGCAAACAAAAACACTATCCATATTAAGATAAAACACTAAAAACTGTTCCAAACTATTTCAAAGAAATTACACAAGAATTTTTTTTATTTAGGTTCTTTGTTTTATTTTCACACAGTTCCCTGTTATGCTTGAGATCAAAAGAATGTTGGGACAATTACACTTTTTAAAACAGCACAAATCAGAGACATAACATGGTAGCCTACCATAAACATTCCAAAACTTGCAAACATTTGTTTTATCTTCCTAAATCATCAAGAGAAGAAAAGGGTCAGTCGGGGACACAGGAGGGAAACAAAGTCATATCACAATACTAGAAAAAAAAGACAATCTGGCAAGTAGTGATAGTAACTTTTAATTCAGTTTTGGTGTGAAAGGTGGTGCCTGGGAGAGAATAACAATTCTCACACAGCAGCCTCCAGCAGATCTCCCACTGCTGATGGGATTCCTCTTTCTCTCCTAGTACTCATGGCCCACAGAAGGTAGGGAGGATGGAGGCTGACAAACGCAGTCAGATACCCAAGGAAGCAGCCTCAAGTCCCATGTCCAGGTGACACCTATCCCTGATGGGCTGCAAACTCCAGCCAGCCAGTGATGCAGGTTTTCTGACTCCTGCTTCTCCTTGTGTCACGGTCCCCAGGGACCCGTGATGCACTTCCTGGCTTACTGAGGTCAACCCAGTTCCCAAGCCACATGCTCTTCATGCCGCCTGTCCCCGGATCTGAACTGGTTGGGCCAGGGTTCTGTGATCTGGCTCTCCCTAGGCAGCAGCAGAGGGGTGAGTCCTTGAGGGGGATGAGAGTGGCTTGATCATGGGCTTCCGTCTTATGCCACTGTCTTGTGACTTTGTTAAATTAACATTTGTTAAGTGAAGCATAGGGTGCAGGTTGGTGACAACAGGACCACAAGAATAATTAAAATAGAGAAGTTTATTACTCACAGGTCCTGGAGAAAGTACACTTCATTTCTACAGCAGCTGTCAGGTCAAGGCAGTGCAAGAAGGCAGGACACGGGGGCACATGCCCTTGCTAGGGTCCCTGGGTGGAGTGCTTTGGGCTTCCCAGGCTAGGACCCGATAGGTCAATTCAAACCATTATTTTGGTAAGCCGCAGGAGTTCTATCTAAGGGGTGCATAAGGCATACAGGCGCTGGGAAGTGGGGAGACTGTTGATCAAAAGAGCTGTTGGGGAAGGCATACCAGGAACTTCTGTCTGCCTGTGACTCTGTGGCTGCCATGGAGGGTGTGCGCTTGCATGAGGGGGCTAGTGTCAGTTTAAGGTCCCTGCAAGCCACCTGGCCAAACAAAATGGATGAGGAGGCAGCAATACCCAGGAGTAATAGCTCAGTTAAACTCTCCGTACGTCGACATGGGTTTCTCCGTAAGAGTGAAGGGCTCCCGGCGGCCGGCTGCAGACCCGGCCAGGAAGAGGCCCGGCCCCCACCCGGTCCCCGGGGCTCGGCTGAAAGCCACCCTGCCGGTGGGTAGTGTCTGGAGGAGTCTCCCCAGGAGAGTGCCGGGCTCGGGCACAGCCCGGGCCTCCTGTCGCTGAGCCGAGGCCCCTCCAGCTCCAGGTACGCGCTGATCGCCGGGGGATGCAGGATTTCCAATATGAAGACCCATCCTCCCAGGAGCGGTTTCAGACGTTGGACAAACCTGCAGAGGGCGGACGGACCTCACGCGGGACTCGACTTCCGGGGCTCCTTGGCGGGTTGCGAAGCTCTTGGAGTGCCCGGGGTCTCCGGTTGGGGGCCCTCCCGCCGATGCCAAAGCCGAGGCACCCGAAGGCAGCGGAGGGGACCCGGAGGGGGGCGGAGCCGCGGCTGCTGTGGGAGGCGGGGAAGGGATACCTTGACAGCTACCACGACCTTCGCTCTCCTCCGCCTGATCCGGGAGGGGCACTCCTGCCCGCCCACCCCCATTTTAAGCCAGCACAATAAACAACAAAATAACACAAATCTTCCCGACGTGCTAAGAAAGCCCTAACTGTGCACTCCTGGTACCAGGTGGGATCTAACCAAACCTTTATACCTATTATAAGATACAATTAGTTGTATAAATTGGAGTTGTATTTAGACCTTCGACTTTGCCAAGGGGAAAGACGTACTAGAACATGGTTTGCCTTCCGGGCAGAACCCCGAAAATATCCAGAGAGGTGGAGGAGAGAATCTCGAAGCCTCGAGCCAAGAGCAAGTAGCTGGTCTCGGCGTTCTAGGTTCCCATGGTCACGCTGCCCACTTCCGGCCAGACGCAGACACAGCGCCACACACCTTCCTCTTCGAGCTGGTAGCCCGGGGCAACCAGGACGCCGAACCTTGAAGCATTCCTCACTGGTCGCTGCAATCTGTGACATCCTGCCAGTGTGGCGGCGGCTGACTTTACCAGGGGCTCTGAAAATGTAAAGACAACTTTTTGGCTTTCTGGGGCACAGGGAGGTGAAAGGCCTGACACTCCCTACTTGGCGACCCTGGCAGTTGAGGAGTTGGAGGGCAGGGAGCTGGACATGGGAAGGGAGAGGGGAAAGAAGGGGGTTAATGACCTGGGCCCTAGACCCTAGAAAGCTGTCCAGCTGCCTCCGATTCCTGGGCCCAGACTAGCCCAGCTGGACCTGCAGTCAGGGCTCATGTTAAGAGGAAAGAATGACATCCCATGTTTCTGGATGGAAAAACTTAATATTGTTACTATGATAGTACTGCCCCAAATTCATCTACAGATTCAACACAACCCCTATCAAAATCCCAGCTCACTTCTTTGAAAAATTAAACAAGCTGATCATAAAATTTGTATGGAAATTTAAGGAACTCAGAATAGCCAAAACAATATTTTAAAAGAATAACAAGTTGGCAGACTCACACTTCCTGCTTTCAAAACTGTCAGAGGCAAATAATCAATAAACAATCTATAATAGTGAGACCATCACTTCAAATAAAACAGTTGATGGCATTTGTTGCCAATGATAAAATTAGAGCTTTCATATGCATGATCATTGTCAACAATACCCACAACTGCTCACATTCAGGCAACATAGCCAACTGGTAAAGGAAGCACCAGATTTGAGTCCTCACCCACACCTTGCTCTTATTTGCCACGGTTAAATTCCAGTAGCCCAGTTTCCCAGAGGTAAGCATGGAAAGTAAAAGAAGAGTGAGGAGGGTTAATAATGTGGTTTGGGTCTCTTAGAGCCAGCTTGGGTCTTTTATTCCCCTACCCAACCATGAGGCTGAGCATTCTATCAAATTGGAGGCGTGCTTCCTAGAATTTCCACATTACTGCCTATCTTATTGTGTGCTTTACTGGAAACTGAGTTTTGATTGCCCACTTATTTAGTTTTTCTTTTTAGAGTCCATTACACTCAAATCAACAATGTAGCCTTTCAGATTAAAATAAATAGAAAAAGGAAAGCAAATTAAACCCATAGCGATCAGAAGGAAGGATAATAAAGATTAAAGTGTAAGTTAATAAAGATGCAAAAAACAAAGAGCTAGGTCTTTGAAAAGATTTGTTTTTTTTTTTTTTTTTCACCACACAGCTTGTGGGATCTTAGTTCCCCAACCAGGGATTGAACCCAGGCCCTTGGCAGTGAGAGCGTGGAGTCCTAACCACTGGACTGCCAGGGAATTCCCATGAAAAGATTTTTTAATGACAAATTAGCTAGAATGACCAAGAGAAAAGTGATTCAAATTACTAAAATCAGAAACGAAATAGCAACTTTACAGAAGTAAATGATTATTTTAAAAAATAGTATAAATCATTGCCAATAAATTAGATAACAGCTGAAATGGACAAATTCCTAGAAAGACACAAACTACCAAAAATGACTATAACAGAAATAGAAAATCTGAGTAGACCTATAACAAGCAAAGAGACTTAGTAATTTTAAAACTTCTCACAAAGAATAGCCCAGCCCACATGACTCCACTGGTGAATTCTACCAAATGTTTAAGGATTAAGTAATGTCAATTCTTCACAAACTCTTCAAAAAAAAAAAAAATAGAAGAGGAGGTAACAGTTCCAACTCATCCAAAGAGGCTAGTATTACTCTGGTACCAAAACCAGACAAAAATATCACAAGAAAATAAAGCTACAGATCAAGATTTCTTATGAATATAAAACACAAGGGCTTCCCTGGTGGCGCAGTGGTTGCGCGTCCGCCTGCCGATGCAGGGGAACCGGGTTCGCGCCCCGGTGCGGGAGGATCCCACGTGCGGCGGAGCGGCTGGGCCCGTGAGCCATGGCCGCTGGGCCTGCGCGTCCGGAGCCTGTGCTCCCCAACGGGAGAGGCCACAGCAGTGAGAGGCCCGCGTACCACCAAAAACAAAAAACAAACAAACAAAAAAAAAAACACAATATCCTCAATAAATTACTGGCAAATCCAATCCAGCAACATATAAAAAAGATCATACACAATGATCAAGTGGGTTGTATCCCAGGAATGCAAGCATGGCTTAACATAAAAAATCAATCTTTATAAATCAATATTTATAGAATATTAATCTTCTCAATAGACACAGAAAAGCATTTGACAAAATTCAACAGCCTTTCATGATTCAAAAACAAAACACTCAACACATTAGGAATAGTAGGGAACTTCCTCAACCTGATAAAAGGCATCTACAAAAAACCCCACGGCTAACATCATACTTAATAGGAAAAGACTGAATACTTTCCCTCAAGACTGGAAACAAAACAAAGATGTTTACTTTATGTCTCTATAGATTTGCCTATTCTGGACATTTCATATAAATGGAATCATACAATATGTGACCATTTGTGTTTGCTTCTTTTATTTAGCAATGTTTTCAAGGTTCATGCATGTTGTATTGATAGCATGGTGTATGAGTACTTCATTCTTTTATGTAATGGTATAATATTACATTGTATAGCTATAATACATTTTGTTTATCTATTCATCAGTTGATGGACATTTCAATTGTTCCCACTTTTTGGTTATTTGTTGCTATGAACATTCATCTACAAGTTTTTGTATGGACATATGTTTTTAATTATCTTGGATAATTAATTATCTTGGATGAATGGAATTTCCAGATCAAATGGTAGTTCTAGGTTGAACTTTTGAAGGAACTGCCAAAATCTTTTCCAAAGCAGCTGCACCATTTTACGCTCCCACCAATGTATGAGGGTTCCAATTAATTCTTGGGCCAAATGGTATGGCTAGAGTTGGCTGATTAGACTGGAATCTCACTGTAAGCTGAAAAGTGTCAGGAGTGGTGGGTCATCCTTGGTATCCCTAAAAGCGGGTCAAGAGTTCTATGTAGTCAATCTATCAGGAGCAGATGGGACCAAAGTCTTTTTCTTTGTGCCCATCCCAGATGGTGGATGCACTGCAATGTCTGGTGGTGATCTGAGCAGTGCAGTTTGATCAGCAGCTTGATTACAGTCAATCTCATCAGAGAATAATCCCTTACTGTGAGCATCTACATGAGTGACCAGAAGGTCTGATTAGCAGCTACAGTTTGTTCATGGCCCCAGAGAAGAGTGTCTTACTCTGCCAGTCTGTACTCTTAAGTGGCAGACCAAACGGCCCAAGAATCAGTAAACAAAGCAAAACAGAACAGATTCCTGAAGGGAAGTACTGGTTGCAGCTATGAAAACGCCTTTTGAGTTCTTCCCATGGAGCACAGTGATGACATCTGCTTTTGATTCTACATAGCTGACAGGTTTAACAGCAGCTGTAGCATAGTTGCCACGTTTTCATGCAAGTGAGACTTTCTTGACACTGAGACTTTGATTTGCCAAACAACAGGTTATCATCTATTAAGAGAAAGCTTTGGAATCGGGATAGAAGCACTTGTGCTATATCCTGACCTTGCACTGGTGCCAATGGCAGGGGAATATTTCCCATAATACTTCTCTACCTGTAGCTCTACCCCAATGGGGAGAATGTTTCCTGCAAGTTTATGAGCATTTATAGTTCAAGCATACAACACATCAATTTTATTATATATTTGGCAGAGGAAGCTATAGCAACAGTAGATTAATTGGCCCAGAGCCCTCACCTGTATGGTAACTTAAATTTTTTTTCTCCTTTTCACTGTAAGTTTTGCCCAGATTCTATCAGGAGGTCATGTTACATTCTGGCTGAGAACCTGAGGATTGCTGGAGGATGGTGGAGGCTAGGCGGTAGAGGTTGGCTGGAACAACTGGGGAGCCTTTTTTATCCTTTGGCTCCTTGCCCACTGGATGCCTCCTCCACCCCTGTGTATCTCCCAGTGTCTGGAGAGCACCTGGGTTCCGAGGCTTGCTCTTTCTTCCTCCTCACGTGCCACAGCTTAGTCCTGCAGGCCTTGGTACAATCAGCTACCCCTGTGCCTCAACCACCACCCACCCCCACCCACCATGGTAGGATGATGACTTGGGCACCTGTATCCAACAAATCCAACTCAGTAAAAATCTGAGTCTTTCCTCTCTCCGGAATTCCCCAGTTGACTTGACATTTTTCCTTTTAAAGCAGCTAAGGTCAGAGTAAAGCAGAGATCAGGGAGGGAGAGAGTAGCTCAGCATCAGTAAGCAAGGCTTTGCATATACTTGAAGCTTCTTGCAGTTGCCCACTCATGCTAAGCATACAAACTCATAACATTTTTAGTCTACCCAAAGCTCTATATCCTCATTGCTGACATTATTTATTTTCAGTTTTTCAATCCCCTAATTCACTACCCATAGCCTACATTGCCTTTTGACCTAGGCAGCAGAGTCTGCTGTCCCATTATCCTGATGACATGGCTTTCTTCTCTTGCACTGGAGGTGAGTGAACAACCACCAAAGCACCAGTCAGGTGGCTTCTTTCAATCCTACTTCTTGCTGCTCAGTCTGTAAACATTCATTAACAGGTTGGACAATGGGGGACACTTAATCCCCCATCACCCACTACTTAGGCAAGAGCATTTGTTACTGGATCCCAGGGAGTCTTAGTGTTCACTGCCCCAAACTGTCAAGTGGACAAGCGTTCCTTAAGCAGTAGTGTGGTGGTTAATGAGGTTACATGAATCACTACTATAGCTGTTCAGTTGCTTACCATGCTTCCATAGACTCAGTTGGTTAGGAGACAGCAAGCCCAAATACATTCAGACAGTTCACTGCAGTTAGCAAAAGCACAATCATCATATCAATTTCCTGCACCCCTAGTCCCATGGAAAACACTAAAACAGAGGAGCCATATAATGGGTAATTAGAATGGTGGTCATTCTTTCACTGAAGAGTCAGCTCTAAACTTAAGCCAAGTGCTTCTACAACCTGCAACCATATCCAAAGAGGAGGTGAAATGAAGTCTTGAAGTCAACTGCAACTGAGAAGGTGGATGACAAATGGTCTTTTGGCTATTTCTGTTAAGGCTGCTTGTCTCCCTTGGTTTGGGGGAATGCAGGGCATTCTACCAAGACTCATTTACACTGCAATTAAGCTTTGCTTACTTGGCCTGTACGGAGATGTATAAGGTAAACAGGGTGCCGTGGTATAACTATTCCCCCAAGAGACTTCAAATCTTAAACCAATC
Organism: Physeter macrocephalus; assembly: GCF_002837175.3. Classification (NCBI taxonomy): domain Eukaryota; kingdom Metazoa; phylum Chordata; class Mammalia; order Artiodactyla; family Physeteridae; genus Physeter; species Physeter macrocephalus. Next base: position 64,375,988 of record NC_041232.1, on the reverse strand, counting down.
TTGCATTCCTGGGCTCATTCATGGCGTAAATACAGTTGCTCATAGTGTGTTATCATTTTTATAAATTGCTGGATTCAATTTTCTTATATTTTGTTAATGACTTTTTCATCTATGTAGTAAAGAATTTAACCTTGGCCAAAGAGAGGTCTGCCCTTTGCCCTCCTTGGCTTAAGGTGGTAATATCTAACTAAGCCTGTCAATGCTATTCCTCACAGGAGTGAGTGTCTTTGTTTGCCTGTGGATCTTTAGTCACTTGACAGTCAATGTGATTTAGGGTTGTGGCTGGCCATAAGTCTAACAGTGTGATTTAGGGTGAGGACTTTGGGTCACATGGCATCAGCTTGACCTCCTGAGGGGATAAAAACTGAGATCAGGCACACAGGCAGTCAACAGTGCCTATGTAATGGAACCCCAATAAAGATTCTGGACACCAAGGCTCAGGTGAGCTTCCCTGGTTGACAGTTCTTCATGCATATTGTCATACATAGTCCCTGGGAGCAGCTAACCCTGTCCATGATTCCTCAGGGAGAGGATAACTGGAAGCTCTGCATTTGGAACCCTCTTGGACTCTGTCCTATGACTGATTTTAATCTGTATCTTCTTCCTGTGGTAACTGTGGATATAACAACTTTCAGTGAGTTCTGTAAGTCCTTCTAACGAATTAGATGGGGACCCCCAGACTTGCAATTGGTGTCAGAAGTAAGCATGGTCTTGGAGGCCCTTAAACTCTGCCATGATGTGAGAAGTAAAGATGGTCTCTTGGAGACCATATTTGGTCCCAAATTTTGCAGCATCTATATTCATGGGGTATATTGGTCTATCATTTTCTTTTCTTGTAATGTTTTTGTCTAGTTTGGTATTAGGGAAATGATTCCTAAAAGGAATTGGGGAGTATTCCTTCCTCCTCTATTTTCTGAGCGACTTTATTTAGGATTGCTATTTTTTTTCCTCCTTAAATATTTGACAGAATTTACTAGTGAAGTAATCTGGACTTGGAGTTTTCTTTGTGGGATGGTTTTTAATCAGAAGCTCAAATAATTTTATATCTATATGGCTACTCAAAGTTTCTATTTCCTCATGTGTTATTTTGGTAAATTGTCTTACTAAAGACAAGGAATTTGTCCATTTTATCTAAGCAGTCAAATATATCACATTAGGTCAGTATAAATGTGTGAATAATATTCTCTAGCCAATATCTGTAGGATCTGTACTGATGGCTCTTTTTCATTCATGATTTGGGTAATTTATGTTTTGTCACTGTTTTTTCTTAATTAAATAAATCATTTAATTTAATAAATTATATTTCAAAAATATAGTAATTGACTATAAATTTAGTTAACTTAGTGTAATTAATTACATAATAAAATTTTAGTTTATTGAATTAAGGTGAATTTGAATTAAAATCTAAATATGCAAATTAAATTGAATGAACTAAATTAAACCATATGAAATAAAATGTAATATACTAAATTAAACCGAAATTAAATTGAAATTAAAAAATACACAACATTGAATTTAATACATTAAATTAATATTAAATTGTTTTAAACCAAATTAAATTTAATAAATCCAAATTCAATATGTTAAATTAAATTTAATTTGAGTAATTAAATTTCAGTTAAACTTGAACTATATTGCCTTAAACTTATTTTCCTATATCAAACTGTAATTAAGTTAAAATTGAATTATATAAAATTCATTAATTGATGGTAATAAAATAAATTTATCTAAGTACCTTACCCACACATATTCAACTATACTAAAGTTAATTTAATACATTAAATGAAAAACTAAATTAAAAATTAAATTATATTAATTAAAATAATTTACAATCCAATTAAGATTATTCTAAATTAAAAAATAAAAATGAGGCAAGTCTTATGCTGGATCTGAAGGTCTCTGTTTAGTGGGTTAAAAACCCCTTTGGGGAGGAGGTCACAGAACCCATGTTGTAGCCCCTGTGTATTGGTGTCTGTGACAGTGTGGAAGAGACCATGAGTAAAAATGTTTAGGAAAGGTGAAAAAAAAATCAAATCTAAACCACAAATAGCAAAAAAGTTGCTACTATGTCCAGAGCCGAGAACGCCAGAAAAACTCTCAGCCAAGGGTGAAAAATCTCATTTTCCCCAGACCCTTCTCCTCAACCTGAAAGAAAGTCATTCTGAGTTTGACCGTGGACACGTGGACATTTATAATGACCACAACTTCCGTATCCAGTGTGTGTGTGCGGAGGGGGGCAGGTGTACTGACGTTTTGTACCTCATTTGATTTTCATGGTTGCCCAGGTTAGAGCATTACCCTGAAGAGATGTCTAGCTCTCTGATCTGTACAGATTTTTTATTATACGTAACATAATTTTTTTTTTAAAATTTAAAATTAACTTTATAGGAGAGAATACTAAATACATATGAAATAAGAGAACCAAAGTGGACATCACCAGGAATTGAGGAAATCTACACTCCAGTAGTGGTGGGTGTCAGCTAGGCAGCAGTAGGGATGAGATGGGGTTAAACCAAAGTGTGCTTTGTTTTGCAGAAACTAGCCATTAATTTGCAGAAAGCTGCAGACACCAGATGTTCCAAAAGGTTACAGTGCATTCCAGTCAACAGGATACCACAGTGAGAACAAGAAACCAAGCACCTACTTACTTGCAGTTTGGGGCAACCTAGAGTAACCTTTGCCTCATTATAATTATCATGCCTTCCCCAGGTTTAAAACTCCCCAGGGACACAGTGCTTTTTTTTTTTTTTTTTTTTTTTTTTTTTTTTTTCCACATCGCGTGGCATGTGGGATCCTGTTTCCCCCACCAGGGATCGAACCCATGGCACCTGCATTTGAAGCGCAGAGTCTTACCAGCAGGGAAGTCCCTTTTTTTTTTGACACAGTGCTTTGAGAGCTATCTCTCTGTCTCCTTACTTGTCGCTAGTAATAAACAAGTAATAAATGCTTCTGCTTTAATTGAAAGTTCTTGGTATGTTCATTGGCTAAGCACCCCAAGTGACAGACCCGTTGTGTGTGGTCAGAGGAAGACTTGGTGAAGCTGGTGGTCCCTGATTTCAGTCTACTTTGGTCCAGCCATTCTCACCAGAGATGGTCAGGTCACCATCATTTATGGCCATCGATTGTTGCTCTGGACTAATTCTAATGGATGAATGCTGCTGTAGAGGCCCAGAGGCTGAATCATCTTGTGAGGCCTGGCTAAGGAACTGCTGGGAGGAGTGACAGCTGGAAAGGGTGGTGGGAGGTAGCAACACAGATAATCAATAAACAATCTATATTAAAGAATAGAAGAGAGTTTTATTTGCTCCAAGATGAGGACTGGCCCAGGAGTGTAGCCTCCACCGAGGAAGAAAACACTACAGTGAAGCATGGTTTTCAGCAGTTTTATACCATGTCAGAACAAAGAACATATATCAGACATGGCAGAGGTACATTCCTTCAAGGTTTCAACAGAGATGTATAGTTAAAAATTATCAGATACATAGTGAGTGAGCATGACCTTGGCATCTGGGACGGGAACTTTATCTTCCAAGGAATACTAGCATCGGTGTCATAGGAAGGGAAGCATTTCTCCCTATTGTCAGAGTGGGCATGCTTTACTGTAATGGTTAAAACAAATGTACAACATATATTTGACAGACCATAAGTCAGGCTGTTCCAGTTTACATAAAGTTCAGGCCACATCAGGTATAAGCCTGACTGGCTTCCCCAGCCCCAATATACAAAAATTTCTTCAGTCAGAGGCAATGTGGGAGGCATATGACAAAGGGACTGCTTTCCTTCCCAGAGTAAGGCACACAGTATGCCGGCGCCGATTAGTACATGGAAGGGAAAAATGATTTTACGGCGATAGGAGAGCGACTTAATCCAGGTAGTGTTCCTAAAGCGGACCCCTTTCCCTTTGAACATCTAGGCAGTACCAGCTGCTGGCGCCGGAATCGACCGCCAAGATGGCGGCGCCCTCTCGGAAGCCGATTAGCACGCTGCCATGTGTTGCCGGTGAACGTACGGACTACGCCATCTTACGGAATCAGACTCCAAGATGGAGGCGTCCAGAAATACAGGCGTGGCCATGTTTCCTGAGAACGTTAAGGACTCGCCGCCGTACGGTCTCAGTAGTCAAGATGGCGGCGCCTGAGAGACTGTCGGAGCTCTAGGCAGGCTACCGACTTGTTTGTCGCGGAGCCGACGCACTGGGCCTGCGCAGTAGGAGTACGGTGCCTGGGAGGCACGACGAAAAGCGGAAGTGCTTGTAAGGCGCCTTTGCAACGGCCGGGGACGCCGCTAAGGGGGTCTGTGTAGGTTCGCGGGTCGCTGGCGGGGTTCGTGAAGGGGTGCGCTGGCAGCGGAGAGATGGTGAGTACGAGGTCCCAGGGGGGAGTCGGCGGTAGAGGCCAGTGGGGTTGGAAATGGTGGTGTCCATCGGCAGACGCATGGGGGTTTGTGGTGAACCATAACGGGAGTCAGTGGTCAGAATGGGGCGGGGGGCTGTTTCGAGCCTTAGAATGATGGAGGTCTGATGGTCAGACTTTTTTACTCGTGTGTGAACCATCTGAGAGTTATGTCATGAGCCATTATGGGGGTCTGTAATGGAAGTTTAGTGGTAGTTCCTTGGGGGTCCGAATGGGGGATTCTTTGTGCAGAGTGATGAGGGGTTTGCGAAGAGTTGTACTGGGCAGTCTGGAGTGAGCCGTGATGAACCTGTATCGGGGGATCTAGGGGGGCGGGGCTGTCTGTGAGGTTAGTGACGGAGGATCTGAGGGGAACCGTGCTGTCTTGAGACCCGGTGATGGGGGTCTGTGAGGAGCCATGACGGGGACAAAATGTAGTGAGTGATGCGGTGTTTGTAACGAGCAGCAACTAGTTCAGTGGGTGAATAGAGTGATGGGGTGGCAGCGGGGTAAGCGATTGGAAGTTCTGAGGCAGAGTGATGGGGGTTTATGAGCAGGCTAAGGGGGTGTCAGCGGTGAGTGAGGGGGGTGGTCTGTGGGGACTATGGTGGAGAGGTTTATGAGGAGCCATGGTGGGAAGTCTGTTGGCAGACTGTTGAGGTCTGTGGTGAGCCGTGATGGAGCTGTACTGGAGGGACGTGGCATCATGATGGGGGTTCTCTAAGGAGCCATGATGGGGGCTCCCACAGGAGGCGGATGCTTCAGACCCAGAGCCTCCAGATGCCGGGGAGGACAGCAAGTCAGAGAACGGGGAAAACGCGCCCATCTACTGCATCTGCCGCAAACCAGACATCAACTGCTTCATGATGTGAGCCGGGGAGTGGTGGGCGGGATGGACCCCTGGCCGGGTGGGGAGAGGCCGATGGGTCCGGCCCCTCACATCCCCCTCCCTCGCCCCATCCTCCGCAGCGGCTGTGACAACTGCAATGAGTGGTTTCATGGGGACTGCATCCGGATCACTGAGAAGATGGCCAAGGCCATCCGGGAGTGGTACTGCCGGGAGTGCCGAGGTGAGGGGCCGGAGTGGACAGGGCAGGCAGCTGGGGCTGCCAGGGAGGAGGAGGAGGGGCCTTAATGGGAGAGTGGTTCACGGGGAGTCGTGATCTGCGTCTGTGGGCGGAGGGATTGTTGGTCAGTGCTAAGCCGGAATGGAGGCTCCATCGTGAGCTGTGATAGAAAGCTCCACCGGAAGGGACAGCTCTGCCCTGGGGTAGGGAGACAGAGCAGGCGGGTGGGACCGAAGAGGAGAGAAGAGGAAGAAGGAGTTCTGGGGCCATCCAAATCCCCCGGTGCCAACCCACGCTGGCTCCACCCTCTACCCCGCAGAGAAGGACCCCAAGCTGGAGATCCGCTATCGGCACAAGAAGTCACGGGAGCGGGACAGCACTGAGCGAGACGGCAGTGAGCCCCGGGATGAGGGTGGAGGGCGCAAGAGGCCTGCCCCGGATCTGGACCTGCAGCGCCGGGCGGGGTCAGGGACAGGGGTTGGGGCCATGCTTGCTCGGGGCTCTGCTTCGCCCCACAAATCCTCTCCACAGCCCCTGGTGGCCACACCCAGCCAGGTGAGTGGCCGCGATGGCTGGGCTAGGGGAGGTGATCCCATCTCAGGCCCTGCTTGGTTCCTGAGCTCTGTTGTGGGCGCCTCTCGCTAGCATCACCAGCAGCAGCAGCAGATCAAACGGTCAGCCCGTATGTGTGGCGAGTGTGAGGCCTGCCGGCGCACCGAGGACTGTGGCCATTGTGACTTCTGCCGAGACATGAAGAAGTTTGGGGGCCCCAACAAGATCCGGCAGAAGTGCCGGCTGCGTCAGTGCCAGCTTCGGGCCCGGGTGAGCATGGGCAGAGCTGGACGGGGTCAGATGGGGGGCCAGGATGTCTGGGAAGAGCTGATTGAGGCTAGGATGGGTGGGCTGGGTGGGGTGGGGCCTAACTGCATGCGGACAGGTGGGGAGGGGCCCGGCTGGTTCAGATGAGTGGGGCGTGACCAGATGTGCTGGGCTAGCGGGGAGCCCCCAACCCCAGACGCGCAGGGTAGGGCCAGGCATTCCTAGGTGGTCAGACATGTCAGTGCAGCTGAGGCAGGGCCAAGCATGTCCTGGCGGTGGGGGACGGGAGGCGCTGGTGTGTCTAGGGAGGCGAGGCGGGGCTGGTTGGTGGAGTGGGGCGCTTGTGGGAAGGGCTAGGGCAGGGTCCCCTCCATCCACCTGGGGCTGACCTGGGCCTTCCTCCCGCCGGCACAGGAATCGTACAAGTACTTCCCTTCCTCGGTGAGTCCAGCCCCCCAGGGCGGGCGGGGCCTGCGGGCAGGGCGGTCAGGGCCAGTCCTGAGATTCTGCCCCGCAGCTCTCGCCAGTGACGCCCTCAGAGTCCCTGCCAAGGCCTCGCCGGCCACTGCCCGCCCAGCAGCAGCCACAGCCATCGCAGAAGCTGGGGCGCATCCGCGAGGACGAGGGGGCAGTGGCATCAGCAGCAGTCAAGGAGCCGCCTGAGGCTACGGCTACACCCGAGCCGCTCTCGGACGAGGACCTCCCGCTGGACCCTGACCTGTACCAGGACTTCTGTGCAGGGGCCTTTGATGACCACGGCCTGGTGAGCAGACGGAGCGTCCCGTGGCGGAAGGGTAGAGGTTACAGAAGCAGAGAGTGTCCGTAACGAGGAGAGAGGAGGCAGAGGGTATGGAAGGCTGACGCGGGGACCGAGCAGGTGGGGGGGAAGTCACGAGTGGAGCAGGAGAGTCAGCGTATGCCTCTCGCAGCCCTGGATGAGTGACACGGAGGAGTCCCCGTTCCTGGACCCTGCGCTGCGGAAGAGGGCGGTGAAAGTGAAGCACGTGAAGCGTCGGGAGAAGAAGTCTGAGAAGAAGGTGACCGAGAGGGTGCAGTGGGTGTGCGGAGGGAGGGCAAAGGTCAGGGGCTGAAGGGCTGGGATGCAGGGGGAAACAGGGCTCCAGGGCTGACTTCAGCTGCGCCCTGCCCTGGCCCGTCTTGCTCCACAGAAGGAAGAAAGATACAAGCGGCATCGGCAGAAGCAGAAGCACAAGGACAAATGGAAGCACCCGGAGCGCGCTGACGCCAAGGACCCCGCGTCGCTGCCGCAGTGCCTGGGCCCTGGCTGTGTGCGCGCTGCCCAGCCCGGCTCCAAGTATTGCTCAGACGATTGCGGCATGAAGCTGGCAGCCAAGTGAGTCATTGCGGAGGGTTCAGGGGAGTCAGGGAGTACAGGGTGGGGCATGACCAGAGCCCTCTGTGTGTCTGCCAGTCAGTCACCGTTCAGTCAACCAAGCACCCGCCGGGCCGTCCACCTGCTCCCCCATCCATCTGTCTGTCCACCCAGCCATCTGCCCTTCGGTCACCTGGTTCCTTATCCTTTCACCATTGAGTCACCAATCTGCTCTGTGCCCTTGGATCACCCCGCTCATCTTACTGCCTTGCCTCCTTCTCTGCTCACCCAATTCACCGCTTCCCTGCAGCCGCATCTACGAGATCCTCCCCCAGCGCATCCAGCAGTGGCAGCAGAGCCCCTGCATTGCTGAAGAGCACGGCAAGAAGCTGCTTGAACGCATCCGCCGGGAGCAGCAGAGCGCCCGCACCCGCCTTCAGGAAATGGAGCGCCGATTCCACGAGCTCGAGGCCATTATCCTGCGGGCCAAACAGCAGGCTGTGCGCGAGGACGAGGAGGTGAGCGGGCGCGGGCACAGCAGTGGCGCACGGCCCAGTACCTGCTCCCGCCTGGCCTCATCGTCCCCTCCCCCCCGTGCAGAGCAATGAGGGTGACAGCGATGACACGGACCTGCAGATCTTCTGCGTCTCCTGCGGGCACCCCATCAACCCACGTGTTGCCTTGCGCCACATGGAGCGCTGCTACGCCAAGGTCAGGGTGTCGGCCTGAGGGGGCGGACGGTGTGGGGACATCACTGGGTCCCTGGGGGCGGGGGTGCCATCTCGCGAGGGCATGCGGCGCACATCCACAGTCCCTCCGTTTGTGCTCACCCCTCCAGTACGAAAGCCAGACGTCCTTTGGGTCCATGTACCCGACCCGCATCGAGGGGTGAGTGTGGCCGCTGTGGGGGATAGCGGGGCCGGGCCTGGGCGCCACCCTCCGCTTCCTCTGCTACCTTCTCTGCTCCACACCCCCAGGGCCACAAGACTCTTCTGCGACGTCTACAATCCTCAGAGCAAGACATACTGCAAGCGGCTCCAGGTGCTGTGCCCCGAGCACTCACGGGACCCCAAAGTAAGCTTTTCCCTCAGCTCTCCCCATTCTGTCCCCCTCCCTTCCCCCGGGCCACATTTCTCCCTTCCTCCCTCTCCCACTTCCCTTTTTCCTGCCGGCCCACTTCCACAGCCCCCACTTGCCCTGCATGCCTCTCCTTTTTCCTGTTGCATCACCTCCTACTCCTCTCCTCCCGACCCCCGCCTTCCTCCTCTCCTCCTCCCCTCTCCATTCCTTCCCAGCGCCCCCGGCCCCCATTCCTGTCCTCCTCCCTGCCTCACCACCCCGCACTCATGCCCACCCCGGTCTCCCTGCAGGTGCCAGCTGACGAGGTATGTGGGTGCCCCCTTGTACGTGACGTCTTCGAGCTCACGGGTGACTTCTGCCGCCTGCCCAAGCGCCAGTGCAACCGCCACTACTGCTGGGAGAAGCTGCGGCGTGCCGAGGTGGACCTGGAGCGCGTGCGCGTGGTAGGTCTTGGCGGCGGATGCGGCGGGGCGGGGGGCTCGGGGAGCCCCTTCTCACGTCTCCTCCTGCTCCCCTGGCAGTGGTACAAGCTGGACGAGCTGTTTGAGCAGGAGCGCAACGTCCGCACCGCCATGACCAACCGCGCGGGCTTACTGGCCCTGATGCTGCACCAAACCATCCAGCACGACCCACTCACGACCGACCTGCGCTCCAGTGCCGACCGCTGAGCCCCAGCGGTCCAGACGCCTCCCGCCCTGTGCCGCACGCGGGAGCGGCCCCGGAGCCCCCATTTGTCTGCTCTGCCATTCATGTTCCTCCCACGGTCCCTGAGTTTCTCCCTGTGCCCGTCCACCGTTGGACCGCCTGTTTGCCCTTACCACAGGCCTCGGAACTTCCTCACGTCCTTGTCTGTTCCTCTGCCTCCCTGTTCTTTGTGCCTGGGAGGGGCTGCGGAGTCTGCGCACCCTTGCCTCCCCCACTCTGGTTTTGTTAATAAAATTTTGATGAACCAAAAAAGCTAACTATGGACGGTCTCCAAACTTTTTTCCGTTGCAACTGCTTTCCCGCGCCCCTAGAGTAGAGTGGCATACCTGTACTCTGGAGAGGCTGCAGTATGGATGTAGGCTGCACATATCCAGTCGGCGCCCACTCTGTGGTCTGCAGGCTCCGCCTTGGTCTGTGGGGATATGAGGTGCTGAGGGAGAGTCCAGGGACCTACACTGTCAGCCTGTCCTCTCATTGTGTGACAGTGGGTATACAGTCAGTGCTCAGTCTGTGTATGTCTGATTCATCATTCCTGTGTGAGCAGGAGTTTTCTTACTTACTTTTATTGATGGTCTCCAGACCAGAGTTGTATGAAATGATGGACACAAGGCCCTCCTCTCTCTCCAGAAACCCCTCTCTCGGGACCCGTGTACAGCAGGAGCCCACTGGGTTTGTGTCGGGAGCACCAGCCTGTCCTCTCATTGTCAGGTGCAGTCAGCCACACAACACTACCTTTCCAGCATGGACCTGCTCTCACGGGCCTCCTGTTTACCTTCAGAGCAGCATCAGCTCTCCCCTAGTGGAAGAAGCTCTGGCCATCGCCAGGCATGACTTGTCCCTAGGCGCTCTAGTGACTCCAGCGGGGAAGAGAGAACGGGACACAATAGCCCTGGGGGAGATCTTATGTTTTAAAGCAGGATAAGAAAATTTAAGCATAACATACTCCCTACCTGTATTGGGCCCTCGCCAATGGGCAATGTGCATCTGCATTATACATAAACCAGACCTCCTCAAAGGCAGGAATGTCTGCTCAACCATAAAGATCAATTTTTTCCTTCTCGATGCCAGCAATGTAACTCCTTAGACGATAACATTCTTAATTCTTTCCTAATTTTGTAAGGGGTCATGGTGACCTGGTGCTGCTTCCTATGTGCAGATCTGGACTATGTATTGTTGGTGAACTTTATGTAAGATGTCAGTGTGTCATTTTGATGTACGACCCTTTGTCTCAAAAATGTATATAACTTCTAACAGGCGGAATAGTCCTCAGAGTTTTCTGAACAACTCCTGTGGTTCTAATCCTCAGGTTGGCTCAAATAAAATTCTCTATTTCTCCTTTAGATTGACTGTTGATTAATTTTTCATCAACATAGGTCTTATTCTGTTCAGCATCTCTAGTTGAAGTGGATATTGTTGAATATTAGGCGGAGGCTTGGAGTTGTCAACAGTCATTTAAATAGGAGTGGCTGACACAGAGGTATATAGTGACAGGGAAACATTTTATAGGCTATACATGTTATCAATCACATTGACTTGTTGCACAAAGATTGTACGTGTACTTTTAGCAGTAGAATTTAAGCAAGCAGTGATACACGCCATGCATAGCTTGATAGCTAGGAGAAGGATAATAATACATACAGTGAAAATAATAATCATCTGTAAAACAGAGCAAAAAAAATTACCTAATCCTGAGGAGAGCCAATGAAACAGATCATTAAAAGGGTCTTTTTTTTTTTTTTATTTGGCGGTACGCGAGCCTCTCACTGTTGTGGCCTCTCTTGTTGCGAAGCACAGGCTCCGGACGCCCAGGCTCAGCGGCCATGGCTCACGGGCCCATCCGCTCCGCGGCATGTGGGATCTTCCCGGACCGGGGCACGAACCCGTGTCCCCTGCATCGGCAGGCGGACTCTCAACCACTGTGCCACCATGGAAGCCCAGGGTCTTTTTTTTTTTAATGTCATAACCATTTTGCCTCTTAAAAATTGTATCCAGGAGCATCTCTACTTCTGCAGAGGTATTGATACAAGTGCAACAAGTAGTGTGAGCAAGAGCACAACTCCTTGTGTAGCCAGTAGAAAATCGAAGGTAGGGACCTCCCTGGCGGTCCAGTAATCAGGACTCCGTGCTTCCACTGCAGGGGACGTGGGTTTGATCCCCGGTCAGGGAACTAGGATCCTGCAACCAGTGAGGCCAAAAAAACAAAAAAAAAGATTAGAAAAAAAAAAAGAAAAGAATATCGAAGGTAACTATTATCCAATACTATTTAGGTTAAGGAACTGAGGGATGTCTCTTGTGCTGAATGCTTTTTGTAATCTCTTCGGCTATTTGACCAACGGGTGGCTGATAGATTTATGACCACACCTCTCTCTCTTTTTTTTTTTGTCCCCTGCATCGGCAGGCGGACTCTCAACCAACTGCGCCACCAGGGAAGCTCCACATCTCTCTTTACCTATACTCCTTCACTAGGAATCAAGATTCTCAAAAGACTTTCCTACCAGGTATCTTGGTATCCTAATAACATGGATCTCTTCTGTAATGGAGAGAGAAAGGAGTTTTATCTGTCTCTTTTATGTAGACAATGGGATAACATAACATCCCAATAAGCATAAACCTTCTACCTGTCAGCTCTTAAGATATTTATGTGCCCATTTCCAATGCCATATATGAAGACAAAACCTGAGGATGCAAGTGATCCCAAAGTTGCAAGTCCAACAATCGGTTAAATGGCCCCCAGTAGCTATACTCTGTGACAACTTTACTAAAGAATTTTCTTTCCCTCCTAAACACTGGGTCAAAAGTATAGCCAGAGTAAAACAATAACTCTCAATGTTGACAGAGAATCAGACAGTTGGTAAACAGTACAACTGAACCAGTAGGATGGGTCTTACAGGGCTGGTCTGGACTCTGGTTAGCTGTCTGCTACTATTGTCGACTTCTTCTCATCCCAGCTTGGTGAAGCTTGTCTTAGTCGAAGTCAGGTGTCAGAAACAGGGGTCACGGTCCATTTAGGAGCAGAAGCCTTTTTAAAAAATGAGAGATAGGAACCTAGGAGTTTACTCCTTTGAGCTTTGCAGCACAGGGGTTAGTTAATAATACTTGACATGGTCCTTTCCAACGCAGCTGCAAAGCATCTTGTATTTATGCCTTTTCCAATGGACAAAATCTCCAGGTTGCAGTCCACGATCCATAAGGTCTTCATTTCCCGGGAGCTCACGGTGAAAGGAATGTTACCAGCTTTTCATTTTCTTTAAGGGCCTTAACGAGTCCCTGACGATAATGCAACATATCACACCCTTATGCAATGCTGGTTCATACATGCCTTCATCTGGGCACATAGGTCGTCCAGCGGTTATTTCAAAAGGACACAGTTGATGCTTACCAAAAGGAGTGGACCTAAGGTTGAGAAGCACCGATGGGAGAGCTTCTGGCCATGAAAGATGAGAAGCCCCTGAGAGTTTTGTCAGTTGAGTTTTGATAGTGCTGTTGGTTCTTTCTAACAGTCCTGAAGATTGGAGGGGTGGTGATAAGTGCATTAAAGATGCTGCATTATTGGCTAAATGTCATAAATAGATTTAATTATTTGTCTGGCAAAGTGAGTCCCTGGTCACTATGTAACTCAGAAGGAATTCCCCAAACAGGAATTATTATTTCCAATAGTGATTTACCTACTGTTATACCCATTGCTCTCCTGCAGGGAAAAGCTTCAACCCAGTGTGAAAACATACAGGTCATCACCAAGATTATTTATATCCTTGAGGTGGTGGCATTTGGACAAAGTCCAATTGCCATACCTCAAAGGGTCCCTTAGGAAGAAGAATGTGGCCTTGTGCCCCATGAAGTGGTTTTCTGGGATTATATTTAGGATACAGAGTACAGCGAGTACATACCTTATGAGCTACCATAGAGAATGTTTCCAAAACTATAGTTTTCCCCCATAAAACCATCTTTCAGGTGCCTAATGAGTTAGAGAATATACATGCTGGAGTAACAGCCATTGTGCTCTAACAGACACTGCAGGTTTTTAAAATCCGGTCCAAAGCATATTTGTGTGATGGGTTCAGAAATTCCCCCCTTTTGTAGCCACATCTGTTTATCTTCTTTAGTGGCGATTTCTTGAGCCTATGGAAGGAAATGTTTTACTGGGTTAGCAGGCTTCACAGAGAGCAGTGGAAGTTCTCAGAGCTGAACAGGATGAATTTTTAAAGTTGTCTGTTTGTCTGCAGCATCAGCAAGCTAATTTCCTTTAGCTTCCTTAATGTCAGATTTGGGATGCCCCAGTGTTTTAATACTTGCCAACTGTTTTGGTAGTTGTATGGAACTACAACCTGCAGTTAAGAACTCTGCAACCTGTTTCCATTTTTCATAGGCTGCCCTGAAGTGGTTCAAAACCCTTGTTTCCATAGCATTCCAAAGTCATGTGCCACGCCAAAGGCATAACAACCGCCAGTATATATATGGACTATCTGGCCTTTGCCTAGTTGACAAGCTCGGGTTGAGGCAATTCATTAGGCTTGCTGTGTGGACTTTGTTTCTGGTAAATAAGAGCTTTCTCTTATGTCCACTGTGGATGTTATTGCATATCCAGCTCAGTAATGTCCCTGTTCATCCCTTAAACAGGGTCCTTCTGTGAACCTAATTAAATCAACATTATCAATAGAAATTCCTTATAAATCATACCTGGAACAAGAAGATAATCTGTTAATAAAATGCAGTCGTGGTTGTTTTCTTCCTGTGGTGCTGGAAGCAAAGTTGCAGGGTTAAGATTATTACATTGCGGTTCATGCCCACCCAGGGATGCTAAAAAAAAAAAAGATTATTACATTGAACTAAGGTAATATTAGTTACAGAAAGCAACAATACTTCATAAGAAGCTAGTCACCTTACAGAATAGTGCTGAGTGTGGTGAGAGTTTAGAAAAGACTCGACTGAGTGTGGGACATAAATCATTAAAGGAGACCCCATTATTATTTCTCCAATAGCCTTACATAAGAAAGCCTTTGCTGAAATAGCCCTCATACAAGGTGGAAGTCCTTTTCCTACCGAATCTAATTGCTGAGTATAATATCCTATGGGTCGCTGTTTATCACCATGCTCTTGAGTAATACACCTAAAGCAGTTCCTTTAACTTCAAGTACAAAGAGAAAAAAGAGCAAGTTATAATTAGTGTGACCCAAAGCCAGTGCCTGAGTTAAGATGGATTTTAGGGTGTTTATGGCCTCTTTTCCTTTCGGCATCCACTCAATCAGATCAAGCTGGTCAGACTTAAGTAATGCATATAAAGGTTGAGAAATAAGTGGAAAATTAGGTACCCAATTGCTACAATATTCAGTCAGACCCAGAAATCCCCTCAATTGTTTCTTTTTTTGGAGAAGTGAGAAAGCCAAAATCTCTTTAATTCTTTTAGAGTTGATTAATAGTCCTTCCTTAGATATAAAGCGGCCCAAATGTTTTACAACAGGTCAGCAAATTGGAGTTTATCTTTAGGCAACCTGTGTCGCTTAGAAGCTAGTTGTTGTAACAGATGGATGGTGTCTTTTTGAGAATCCAATTCATTTCTAGAACATAAAAGCAGGGGCTTCCCTGGTGGCACAGTGGTTAAGAATCCGCCTGCCAATGCAGGGGACACCGGTTCAAGCCCTAGTCCGGGAAGATTCCCACATGCTGCGGAGCAACTAAGCCCGTGTGCCACAACTACTGAAGCCCACGCACCTAGAGCCCATGCTCTGCCACAAGAGAAGCCACCGCAATGAGAAGCCCATGCACCACAAAGAAGAGCAGCCCCCGCTCGCCGCAACTAGAGAAAGCCTGCATGCAGCAACGAAGACCCAATGCAGCCAAAAATAAATAAATAAAATGAATAAATTTATTTTTAAAAAAAGAACATGAAAGCAAATCATCTGCACATTGAATTAAAGTGGAGCCACCAGGAAAGTTTAGGTCAGCTAAATCAGCTTTAAGCATTTGAGAAAAGTAAGTAGAGTTCTCACTATAGCCCTGTGGCATGGCAGTCCAGGTACGCGGATGATTTTCCCATGTGAAGGCAAAAACGTACTGACTGTCCTTCTTTACTAGGATACTAAGGAAGGCATAAATCAATTACTGAAAAATAGCAGCTATTGGCTGGAATGACTGAGAGCAGAGTGTGTGGATTTGGGACCACAGGACAACAAGGAATCACAATGTTATTTATAGCTTTCAGATCTTGAACAAATCTCCAACCTTTCCCATTTGCCTTTCTCACCGGTAAGATAGGTGTATGTGACAAGGACGGGTACACGCAATTATAAGTCCCTTCTTAAGAAAGTCCTGAATAACAGGGTTTATTCCATTTAATGTCTCTGGTTTAAGTGATATTGTCAAATATTAGGTAGAGGCTTGGAGTTGTCAACAGTCTCCTTAACAGGAGTAACCAATTGAATTTTTTCAATATCTGAAGAAGAAGATGACCATAATTCTTTAGGCACTGGCGATAACAGGTCATTCATTTTTTCTTGGTCTGTTTGAACCACTGATTTTATAGCCATCTATTTTTCAGTAACTAGATTTTGCTCAGCATTAAATTTTCTAAACCTAGAAGCATTTCACCTTTTTGTGAAAAGGGAATATGAGCATTGCTGGCTTCTGAAAGGTCTCTTCCTATCAGATGAATTGGGGCACATTTTACTAGGAGAAACACAAGTTTCCCTGTGATAGTTCCTAACTGAAAGGTTAGTGACTCTGCTTTTAAAATTTGCAAAGGTAAATTAGAAACCCCTACTATATGAATTGACCTTATACTCCCAGGGAGAGGGCAATGATAAGGGTAGGGTAAAGACCAGAGGTTGTAGCCCCAGTATCTACAATGGCCTTTGAAGTTTCCCCTCTGATTGTTGTCTCAGTTTCCCCTAAGGTATTGGTGAGGAGCTGGGGGAAATGCCCTCTCATAACTGTCAGAGCACTCCTATTCCTTTTTAGTTTTGCCATGTTCTAAATTCCATTTAAATGTATGGCACTCTCATTTGAAGAGACCATGGCTTTTGTGCTAAAAACAAGTGCGGGCATTTCGTTTGGGGCCAGGGTTAGAAGAAAAGTGTTTTAATAGGGCCTCTAATTTGCTGTAGTTGTACATTCATGACTTTAGTGACTCTTTCTTCTTCTTTCTTTGGAAGATTTTAGACAGCTTCTCTGCAATAGTGACAAGCATGTTAGAATGTATTATGGCCCAGTCCAATTCATGTCTTTTAATTAGCTTTGCTATTTTTTTCATCTAATCCCTCTTAAAGATGGAATTTAGAATTGGATCATTTTGATGATTTTGAAAACTTTCAGGGGCCATTCCAGGGTGCTATTTGAAGGTTTTCTCAAACCTCTCAAAAAAAAAAAAGTTTCTCTCCACTTTTGCTTGCATCGGTGGATCATTGTCCACTCTATTTTCTCAGGAAAATTTTGTGGGATGGCTTGGTACAAGTTACGAGCAAGTTCTTGACACCTGTGAACATCTGCATGCTCATGCTTATGAAAATCTTCCATAGGTGTCTTCCATTCTCCCTTTTGTAGCCATACTTGGCTTTACTTTTGGATACCAGCAATTGCTCAAGCTATTACAAATCTGAGTATCCTGGCTCATGTATCCTTACAGAATGAATTCTCTAAAACACCCTGAAGGATCTTGTAAAGGGCCTGGAAAATCCTGAGTTAAATTTTTAAGTTCAGCTCTAGTCCAGGGAGTATATATTAGTTCAGGCTCACCTCTTCCAGTAGGTTTCTCTTTAAAGGGACCTGCGATGATTTTAGGGCTCTCATTTATTCCCTGGGATCCAGTTAATTTTTCCTTTGGAGGTGGAGGAGGAGGTAGAACAGACAAGTTGAGATATGGACGTTCAGAAAGGAGAAGGTATAAAGTTCAGAAAAGAGGGGAAGGAGGAGGAGAAAGGGATAGGGTAGCTTCTGAGCTTTTCTCCAATTTAGCAACAGTTTCTAATAATTTTCAGTTTCCCGTAAAGGTGTCATTTTATCATTACCATGCTTCAAAGCTTCTAAGTATCAATTGAAATATGCTTCCCATCCTGTCTATGTAATTTTATAGCCGGCATTTTCCAATTTTGCACGCAAATAAACTAATTTTGGTGAGTTGAATGTTCCCCGTTTTGGCCATTTAAGAGTTAAGTTAGAGCCTCCCATTTTACCAAGTTCTTGCAAATATCGGCTCCATACATACTGTACATGAAGCCAGCCGAAGTTCCAGTGGGTGGCTATCCACCTGGGAACTGGTCGACTTTAGAAGCACGATTTCCCATTTTCCTTTTGTTTAATTTGTATTATGAGGTCACAGTTTCTAAGGGCGCTGCAGGGTCAGAAGTGTGCTGCTTGTGAGCTTAGCTCCTCAAGGTGTCACCCTTGAGTCGGTTCAGATCTTCTGGGTCTCAGTTTCTCCTGTAAGCTGTCTAAAGCCACCATGGGGGCTTGGAGCACTGTAAATTACCTAAAGTGTTAAAAGGGCATTCCGTATGGGACTGCTACTCATCATAAGGATTAATCCTCAGACCCTTCCTCTAGGTTCTCAGTCACCAGAGAAGGCCTTGTGGCTGGAAGGAGCAAATGTCCGTTTTCTTCAGAGCTGAATAGGTTCAGTCTCTTGTTCTGCTGTCAAACAGTTTGTTCAAACCATTTATACACAATCTTTCCAACTTGAGCCAAATTAAAAAAAAAACAGCCAACCCAGTTCACTCCAGAGTTCCTTCTTGGCTTTCCCCTTCTAGGAACCTCCATCTAGCCCATTGCCTAGGAAATTCCCCCTCGGTCCCTTTCACCTGGAAATGTACCAGTACCCTGTTAAGACTATAAATCCTAAAATTTTAACAGGTTGGATAAAATTCAGGATCATCATGCAAAGCAATGTGGTCCAGATATCAAGAGAACTCACCAAAGCAACTGAGGAATACCAAAAAAACGGTGGGGCTCAAAGGGCCAGTGCTGGTACTGAGCGCTGGTTTAGAGTAGAGTCCAGGTGTCCTCTGGTGGGTGTCTCTGATATCCTGCTAACTACGCCAAGCAAATATCAACAAAAATGTAATCAATACCGGTCTAAAGTAGAAATAGAGAATTTTATTTGAGCCAACCTGAGGATTATAACCCAGGAGACAGTCTTTCAGAAAATCCTGAGGATTGTTCCGCCTGTTAGAAGTCGAAGGCACAATTATATACATTTTAAGACAAAGGATCATACATTAAAATGACACACTGACATTTTATATAAGGTTCACAAAAGATACATAAGCAGATCAACACATACAAGGCAAGCAGTCACCATGACCCCTAACAGGATTAGGAAAGGAAAAATTAATCTTCTCCGCAGGTACACTGCTGGTGTCAGAAGAAGGAAAAAATGATCTTTGCAGTTGAGCAGACATTCCTGCCTTTGAGGAACGCTGGTTAATGTATAATACAGATGCACATTGCCCATTAGGGAGGGCTCAACACGGACTGGGAGCATGTTACACTTAAATTTTCTTGTCCTACCTCAAAACATAAATTTTATTCCATCACCTGTTATTCAGGAATTTCTTTCAAAAAGGCTTATAGTTCCCTGTACTAGTCCTTGTAACATGTCTATCCTGCCAGTAAGAAAGCTGAATGGAAAAGACTGGAAATTTGTCCAAGATCTGAGAGCAATAAATAATGCAATTCCTCGACATCTGTTGGTCCCAAATCCACACACCTTACTCTCAGTCATTCCAACTCAAAGCTGTTATTTTTCAGTGATAGACTTATGCAGTGTCTTCTTTAGCATCCCAGTAGAGAAGGACAATCATATCTTTTTGCCTTCACATGGGAAAATCATCAATATACCTGGATGGCCATGCCGCAGGGCTATAGTGAGAACCCCACTTACTTTTCTCTGATGGTTCTACTTTAATTCAACATATAGATGATTTGATTTTATGTTCTAAAATTGAACTGGATTCTCAGAAAGATACCTTCCATCTGTTACATCAACTAGCTTCTAAGGGACACAAGTTGCCTAAAGATAAACTCCAATTTTGCTTACCTATTGTAAAACGTTTGGGCTACTTAATATCTCAAGAAGGACTATTGATTGACACCAAAATAATTAAAGGAATTTTATCTGTCTCACCATCCCCCCCCCAAAAAAAAACAATTGAGGGGATTTCTGGGTCTGACTGATGTTGTAGGAACTGGGTACCTAATTTTTAATTTATTGCCCAACCTTTATATACATGGCTTAAGTCCAATGGACACGACCAAATTGAATGAACAACAGAAGGAGAAAAAGCCATAGAAGTTTTAAAGTCCACATTAACCCAAGCTGTGGCATTAGGCCATCCAAATTACAATTTGTCATTTTTTCCCTCTTTACATGAAGAGAAAGGTAGTGCCTTAAGGCTGTTAACACAGAGGCATGGTGATCAACATCTACCGGGAGGAAACTATAAGTCATCAGATTCAGTAGTGAGAGTCCTCTCACCCTGTATGAGAGCTACGTCAGCGACAGCTCTCCTAGGCAAGGAACTGAAGATATAGTGATGGGATCTCTCCTTTTGACTATCCATGTTCTGCACTCAATTGAGTCTCTTTTGAATTCTCGTCATACTCAATGCCGTTCTGTGAGTCAGTTGTCCTCTTACCAGGTATTGCTGCTTTCTTCACCTAATATTACTTTAGCTCGGTGCAATAATCTTAACCCTACAACTTTGCCTCCAGCACCCCAAGACGACAACAATCATGATTACATTTTACTATTTCCTTGCTCCTAGCAATGACTTACAAGAAAAGTCTATTAGTAATGTTGATTTAGTTTGGTTTACAGATGGATCCTACTTAAAGGAAGAGCAGGAAGATTATTGAGTTGGGTATGCAATAACATTAACTGTAGATGTAATTGAGAGCTCTTATTTACCAGAAGCAAAGTCAGCACACCAAGCTGAACTAACTGCACTGATCAGAGATTGTCAACTAGCTAAGGACCAAATAGCAAAGATTTACAATGATAGCTGCTGTGCTTTCAGAGTGGCTCGTGATTTGGAATGTTCTGGAACCAGAGAGGGTTTTATGTTGTCAGGCAAACCCATAAAGAATGGGAAACTAGACTCAGAATTATTAGACTCTATACAATTGCCTAAAAATTGGCCGGTATTAAAGTACCTGGACATTCCAAATCTGATTCAATAGAGTCCGAAGGGAATCAATTCGCTGAGGCAGCAGCCAAACAATCTGCTTTTAGTTCTACTTCTACCCAGTTCTGAGAATGCCCACTGCTCAATCCTACCCCTGATGACACTGTCAAGAAACTTCTTTTACAGGCTCAAGAATTAGCCTCAGAAGGTGAGAAGCAAATACAGAAGAAGAAAGGAGGATTTCTTAACCCCACCTCACAAATATGGTTTGGGCCAAAAAATAGACTTATAGTGCCTATAAGGGCTCAATTACCTTTACTCCAGCACGTGCATTCCCAGACCCATTGGGCTCCTGAAAAAAAGGATTTTGTGGGGAAAACAGCATCTTTGGAAATCCTCCCCTACAGTAGCCCACAAGGCATATGCCAATGAATTATTTACCCAAGATAAAATTCCAGAAAACTGTTTCATGAGTCTCAAGATCACTTTCCCCTTCTTAGGGGATCCTCTGAGGTATGGCAGTTGGATTTTGTCCAAATATACCTTGGTATTATCTTTCACACTGTGTGAAAGCAGTTCTTTGTAGGAGAGCAACAACTTTAACAGTAGGTAAATCACTACTGGAAATAATAATTCCTGTCTGGGGAATTCCTTCTGAGTTGCACAGCGATGAGGGAACTCACTTTGCCAGAGAAATAATTAAATTAATTTGTGATATCTGGCCAATAACAACATTTTCACTGGGCTTATTACCCTCAATCTTCAGGACTGGCAGAAAGAACTAACAGCACTATCAAAACTCAACTGACAGGGCTTCCCTGGTGACACAGTGGTTAAGAATCTGCCTGCCAATTCAGGGGACACGGGTTCGAGCCCTGGTCCGGGAAAATCCCACATGCCATGGAGCAACTAAGCCCATACACCACAACTACTGAGCCCACGTGCCACAACCACTGAAGCCTGTGCACCTAGAGCCCGTGCTCCACAACAAGAGAAGCCACCGCAATAAGCCCGCACACCGCATTGAAGAGTAGCCCCCGCTGACCGCAACTAGAGAAAGCCCGCACGCAGCAACGAAGACCCAACACAGCCAAAAAAATAAATTAAAAAAACAAAACAAAACAAAAAAAACCCCTCAACTGACAAAACTCTCTGGGACTTTTAAATCTTTCATGGCCAGAAGCTCTCCCATCAGTACTTCTCAACCTTAGGTCCACTCCTTTTGGTAAGCATCAACTGTGTCCTTTTGAAATAACCGCTGGACGACCTATGTGCCCAGATGAAGGCATGTATGAACCAGCATTGCATAAGGGTGTGATATGTTGCATTATCGTCAGGGACTCATTAAGGTACTTAAAGAAAATGAAAAGCTGGTAACATTCCTTTCACCGTGAGCTCCCAGGAGATGAAGACCTTATGGATCGTGGACTGCAACCTGGAGATTTTGTCCATTGGAAAAGGCATAAATACAAGATGCTTTGCAGCTGCATTGGAAAGGACCATGTCAAGTATTATTAACTAACCCCTGTGCTGCAAAGCTCAAAGGAGTAAACTCCTGTGTTCCTATCTCTCATTTTTTAAAAAAGGTTTCTGCTCCTAAATGGACTGTGACTCCTGTTTCTGATACCTGGCTTCTACTAAGACAAACATCACCAAGCTGGGATGAGAAGTCAACAGCAGTAAAAGACAGCTAACACAAGAGTTCAGACCAGCCCTGTAAGATCCATCCTACTAGTTCAATTGTGCTGTTTACCAGCTGTCTGTCTCTCTGTCAACATTGAGAGTTATTGTTTTACTTCTGGCTATACTTTTGCCCCAGTGTTTAGGATGGAAAGAAAATTCTTTAGAAAAGTTGTCACAGAGTATAGCTACTGGGGGTCATTTAACTGATTGTTGGATTTGTCATCAAATTCCTTGGTCAATATAAGACTGATATAGGCCCCTCATAATTCCTGTTACCGATTTTCAGATGTTCCTACTGTTACCACTTACTTAGATCAACCTCCTTCTGGCCTAACATTTCAGGTTCAAATTCCCCAGCATATTAATGTGTCAGTCCCCTGTCTGATACTATCCTCGGTCCTTAGAGACTGAACACAACTTACCCTAGGACCCCTTTGCTCCACCTCTTACTTAACAAATGTCATATATATATATATTTATTTGTTTATTTATTTGTTTGTTTATTTTTAGCTGCATTGGGTCTTCGTTGCTGCGCATGGGCTTCCTCTAGCTGCGGCAAGCGGGGGCTACTCTTCGTTGCGGTGCATGGGCTTCTCATTGTGGTGTCTTCTCTTGTTGCAGAGCATGGCTCTAGGCACACGGGTTTCAGTAGTTGTGGCATGTGGGCTCAGTAGTGTGGCTTGCAGGCTCTAGAGCTCAAGCTCAGTAGTTGTGGCGCATGGGTCTAGTTACTCCGCGGCACGTGGGATCTTCCCGGACTAGGGATCAAACCCTTGTCCCCTGCATCAGCAGGCAGATTCCTAACCACTGCGCCAGCAGGGAAGTCCCTAACAAATGTCTTGAAGAGAAAAAGACAAGTTGAACCAGCAGCTCCCTTATGTCAAATACCATATAGATGGTTCTTGGAAAGCCTGCAAGAGAAGTGACCATGTTTAATACCATGTTAGCAAAATTTCCAATTGATGAGGCTATCAATGAGATCTCTCTTGGAAGGATCACTTGCACTCTCTCAGGTTCTGTCTTCATATGTGGTATTGGAATTGACCCACCTTCCCAAGAATGGACACATAAATATCTTAATAGCTGGCAGGTAGAAGGTTTATACTTATTGGGATGTTATGTTACCCCATTGTCTATATAAAAGAGACAGATGGACCTCCTTTCTCTCTCCATCACAGAATCAAGAGATCCATGTTATTAGGATACCAAGATACCTGGTAGCAAAGTCTTTTGAGAATCTTGATTCCTGGTGCAAGAGTACATGTAAAGAGAGATATGGTCAGAAATCTATCAGCCACCATTGGTCAAATACCTGGAGTGACTGCAAAATGCATTGCAGCACAACAGACATCCCTCAATTCCTTACCCCAAGTAGTTTTGGATAATTAGAGTCACCTTCGATTTTCTACTGGCTAGCCAAGGAGTTGTTTGTGCTATTGCTCACATTACTTGTTGCACTTATATCAATACCTCTGCAGAAGTAGAAATGCTCCTGGATAAAATTTCCAAAAGGCAAAATGGTTGTAAGACTGAAAAAAAAAAACCCTTAAAAATATGTTTTGGTCACTCCCTACAGGACTAGGTAATTTTTAATTTTTTTCCCTCTGTTTTACAGATGATTATTATTTTCATTGTATGTATGATTATTCTTTTCATAGCTATCAAGTTACTCATGGCATGTATCATTGCTCACTTAAATTCTGTTGCTAAAAGTACATGTACTATGTTTGTGCAACAAGTCAATATGATTTATAACATGTATAGCCTATAAAATGTCTCCCTCTTAGCATATATCTCTGTGTTGTTCACTACATTCAATTAACTAATTTCTCCTTTAGTTTGCTTAATTCTGAAGTTTTTATGATAAGGAAATCAGTGTTGCCAAACCAAATGGATCTTGACATTTTAACTGCTTGGCAAGGAAGAATGTGTACTATAATCCAGACTGAACGTTGTGTTTTCATGCCAGATCTGTCCTCTAATATAACTCATCTAATGAATCACATTAAAAATTAAATCTCTGCATTAGGGGATCCCCTTCCTAGTCTAGTTTACATCTTGGGTAAATGGTTCAGCTCTGGGGGTTCATGGTTTAAATCTCTGCTTATGACTTTATTATTGTTGTTGGCTATATTGATTGTGTTCTGTATCATTTATAGAGTAATAATCTATTGTGCTTTTTGCTGCATATACAAACCTGCAAGTAAAATAATGATGTCTATAAGACTTGAAGCTATTGATCATATGTATAGCTCTATAAAAAATACTGGACATGCACAATGCACATAAGAGGATGATTGGACAATAATTGGCATGAGTTCTATTGAACAGCATGAGATTAGCTATGAGTCCTTGCCTGGTACTTTACTGACACATAAACCCCTGAAAGATTGAAGAAACTGACCTATTGGGACCTGGTATTGCAGGACCGGATAGATCCAGGGCAGGTAAGACACCACCCTGGTGTCGAGGGACCAAGTATTTCATAACCTAATACTTTCTATCGAAAGATTAATGATCAAAAGTGGGAAACGATGGAATAAAATTTATGTCTTGAGGCAGGACAAGAAAACTTAAGAGTAACATACTCCCTGCCTATATTGGTCTCTCCCTAATGGGCAATGTGTATCTGCATTATACATTAACCAGACCTCCTGAAAGGCAAGAATGTCTGCTCAACCATAAAGATCATTTTTTCCTTCTTCTCATGCCAGAAATGTAACTCCTTAGAAGATTACTCTTTCTTTTCCTAATCCTGTAAGGGGTCATGATGACTTACTTATCTGGGAGCATTTGCAGCTGCACTCTGTGCTGCTAAAAGGAGTACAGGGACATTTAGTGGGGCCAAAGCTAAAGACAGAATCTGAATACTAAGTGAGAAACACATCCACATAACGGGAACTGGTGTTTTCCCTCCCCCTGGGGTTCTCGTGACCATCATTCCTCATGGACCATTAACCATCTGTGTCAGCAAACACACAAACAAACAAACAAACTAACTAAACAACATTCTTTCACTTTTCATATAAGATGAAGGCAAGGGTAAAAGTTGACAGGGAACTTATCTGGCTTGGGCACACTCCTTGTGAGTAGCCTAAAGCTCAGTCACATGGAAAGGGAAGGGGATAGGACTGCAGGCCTAAGATGGAGCTGAGTAAAATGGAGTCAGTGTGGTTCAGCCACACATTTCACCCCCAACATCTATATGGTCCACACAATCTTATCTGCCATTTTTCCTTGAATACCTTAGGGCCAGATATTGGGAGGTAACCTGCATGCCTAACCCACAACAGCAATATACACAAAAGCAAGCACAAAGAATCACTGCTAGACAAGGAAGGATGCCTAACAGGGCCATGCCCCATATGTCAGGTAAGGAGGTCAACCAACGATGAAGTCGTCTGCAAAAAAATGTTCCCTACATGGTTAATAGCCTTTTTCATATGAGACGATAAATCAGTGATGTTAGATTCATAAGAGGGGCTTTAAGTGCAGCATTGTTGTTGAATTAGGACATGTTTCCCCTTGTTCCTCTGTCAACATGTCCAGAGTTGTATGGTTTTGTAAAACTACTTTCCTCATTTGCACAGTTTCCTGATTTAGTAGAAAAATGCTTTATCTAGAATTATTTAATACAGAAGCAGTGAACTTGGCTAGGGCTTATATTTCTAATTCAGCATGAATGCCTACATATTGAGGGAGAAAAATAGATACCAGCCATTCACATCAGGAGAGACTATGGTTCCACCTAGTTTTGAGAGCCAGCAAGTTTGAGAATGTCTGGCAATGAGGAATAGATCTTTCTTGACAAAGAGGGAAAAGTAAGGGTATAGTGGCCAGTCCACCCATACGGGAGATAAGGCCAAAGATTGGTGCCACATATCCAGATGCCACCTTTGGGTGATAAGAAAGCCCCTGCCTTAAGAGTCTTATTTCCTTGACCTGTCCATTCAGTTTGTAAAACCAGGTAGACAAAAGAACAAGCGGTTGGTGGTAGCCACTTGATATATTTATGTCTGGCCAACCAGATGTGATTTTGTTCCTCTACACAAAAAGGAGCAGTATGTCCCAGTTGACTGTGTTTAGCACATAACCTCCACAGACCATCCCAGACATGATAGGCAGTGTCAAGTTTAGAGGAGTTTGGTTCAAGAACAAGCCAAGGAGAAAATACTTTTTACTATCATTACAGTCAAAGGGGGAAATGTGAGCCATGGTGACATCTAGTGTCCCCAACCGGAGTTTACCTGCCATGCCCACCAATTGTCCCCATGCCATGAGGTTGAAAGGCAGAATGACCCATGCATTCCTTCAGTGCTAGACATTGGCAGCAATCTGTACACCCAACAGTCAGAGCAGTTATGGACTTCAGCATAGGTGGTGGCCCAGGACAGAAACACATTGTTGGAGGTAGGTGGCATGAATCCCAGAAGGAAAAAACTAAGAATGATAAACATTTGAAAGGTGCCAAGAAAGACACATGTTCATTCAGAAACAACACCATGGAAGTTTGGTCTCCATGTACCAGGATCACCCCAGGCTTTGGCACTTTTCCCAGAGGACAATACCAGACATTTTTTCCCTTTATGTCAGAAGTGGGCAGAGAGATATTATATGTGGGATTTTTGGTAGAGCCCATAAGAGGATCCCTACTTCAGTCTCCCATCTAATTTCAAGGAGGAGATCACCTTGTTTATGGGTGGGCCTTCTCTTAGAAAGGTTGGGGAAATACTATACCAGGGGCTACCCCTTTCCACAAAGATATAAGGATGCCAAGCCACCTGGGAGGGGGACACCATTTAAGTCTCCAAGGTGGGAGGTCCTGTGACACTCTTAGGACAATATCCGTATCCTGCTAGATGGGTCGCAGTCCTCCTTCCAAGACTTGTACTTTTAAGGCCCTAGCTGATAGAGCAGGTGCAGTCAGTGTCTCATAAACAGGTGTATAGCCTGCTGTGGGTTGCAGTGTTTAATAGCTGGATGGCCTCTAACAGTCGTGAAGACCATCCTCTTAAAGACCTGTCCAGAGAAATCTTCTTCAATGTCTCTTTCAGTAACCCATTAACTTTCTACCCACCTTGCTGCTGTTGGGTTATACAGCAGATGGAAGGTTCATAAAATCTCACCGGCCTCTGCCCATTCTTGTACATCATGTCCTGTGAAATGGGGCCCTTGGTTGTTATCTATGTGAGTGGGGTCTCTTATACACATTCCAACTTGGTCAAACCCCTTGACCTGTCCATTCAGTTTGTAAAACAAGGTGGACAAAGAACAAGAGGATGGTGGTAGCCACGCCATATGTTTATGTCTGGCCAACCAGGTATGATTTTTGTCCCTCGTTACAAAAAGGAGCAGTATATTCCAATTGATTATGTTTAGCACATAATCATCCCAGATTTGCTCTTTTACTAGCAAAGGATTGCATCAGACCAGAGGCAGTAATGTGTGTTTGTGTCCCTCTGATAAGGGTAGCAGGTCGATATAGTGCACTTTCCATCCGGTCACTGGGTCAGTGGCTCGTCCACTGTGATCAGGGGTATGTCTCAGGGGTTGTTGCTGCAGGTTTCAATGGGGGCAGTCCCAATCCCATTTTTGTCCCTTTTTAACTAGAGAGTATAGAGGTTGTATTATTAGTGCCAAATGAGGTATGAACAGATGCCAATAACCTACTAAGCCCCCCCACTCCAAAGATTGTAAGTCCTTGACCAGCTGTGGAGTGGGCAAGGCTTGGATTTTATCAATAACTTCAGCCAGCATAACTTTTGTCTTACCCAACCAGACAATTCTGAAGAACTTTACTGATTGCTCAGGTCCCTGGATCTTGTCAGCGTTTATTTCCCATCCTTGGTTTTGGTTTGTGTAAATGTGTCTGTAAAGGGGCAGCAGCTTAGGAGAGGAGAGACAAGTCATCACAGGTTAACATAAAGTCATCAATATAAAATAATTCCAACTCAGAGTGGGGCTTTTGCCAGATTTCCAGGTCCTGGGAGACCATACCATGACACATGGTGGGACTGTGTAAACAACCCTGAGGCAAGACCTGAAAGGTCCATTGCCTCCTGTCCCAGGTGAAGGCAAATTGATCTTGAGGGCTAGCATCCAAAGGAATTCTGAAAAACGCATTAGAGAGGTCAGGCATACAATAAAACATTTTCATCACAGAGATATTCTAAAATAATAGCATTATTGGGAACTGCCATATGGATGGGAGGGACCACCTTATTTAATTGGCTATCATCAACAGTCATCCTCCAAGTCCTGTTGGGCTTCTTTAGCAGCCACACTGGGCTATTATAATTGCTATGGGAGTGTCTGATAACTCTCACCCTTTCTAGTTATTTAACAGTAGCAGTAATCTCTTCATAGCCCCTAGGCAGCCTATACTGTTTGACATTAACAATACAGTGGGGTGTGGGTAAACGACATGCATGGCCTACCGACATTGGTGTCACCATTCTGGTGTGAAGGTGACACTCTCCAGTGGTGGTGGTCAAATCTAGGTCTTGTAAAACA
The DNA here is from genome assembly GCF_002837175.3 of Physeter macrocephalus. NCBI lineage: Eukaryota > Metazoa > Chordata > Mammalia > Artiodactyla > Physeteridae > Physeter > Physeter macrocephalus. The sequence continues at coordinate 64,347,283 of NC_041232.1, read as the reverse complement.
TCAACACCTAGGATATATTCTGGTACCAGGGAAATATATACGTGGAACAGTCGGGTTGGCAAACAGACAATTTGAAAATTTAATCTGATTTGTCTTATTTGAATAGTTGGACCCCCATGTCTGTCTGTAGCCCATATTTCTCCCTGAAATTTAGAGGGTGTGCCATACAGCAATGTACACTCAGCTCCAGTAGCTACCCATGCTAAGACTGTTTGTTTATGTGGGACCAATAAACTGTCAATTCTACATGAAGCCTCCAGTCACTCCCACACTGCATGCACTACAGGGCAACATTGGCCCTACACCTAGGTCCTCAGCGAGAGGACAATTCACCCCTGGGATTCTACTTTTAGCAGGGGACACTGGGATGCATTGCCACATGTTTATTGTCAGTAGAAAGAGGAGTAATTTGTTTGTCTTCTGCTAGGGACTTCCACAAAGACAACAGGACTGAATTAGGTTTTCTGTTCTTTGTTTTTGCTGTTGTTGCTGTTGTTGTCATTGTTTTATCACTGTTTTCCTTTGGAGTTCCTGCTAACACTAAATCCTGCCAAAGTTGTTTATGTGATACCTGGGTTGGTCCTTTCCCTGCTTATTCTCCACCCTTTGTTTGTTTCCCTTTTATCTCTTTATTTTTGTCTACTTTTCTATCTCCTCCATGGAGGACTCTTTCTGTTTCACTGAGATCTGTTATAATGGCAGCTACCAGAGATATCACTTTACTGAATATAGGTGCCAGAACTGATACTAAGGTGTCATACCAAACTCCAGGAGCAGACTGTAAGATGCAGCCCTTCATACCTGAGATAAATTATTCTTCATCTGGCCCCATAAAGTTGTCTGGATATATAGCATGTCTCATTCCCAGTTCTCTAATGATGTCTTGTAGTTCTTCCATGGAGGTCCAGTGTAATGGAGGAGATGGGACATCTCCTTTGTTAGGCCAGGCCAGCTTTACCCCAGCCCTAATCCAAGTAACCAAATCAGCCACCATCCTCACTTCCCTCCCATTCCAGCAGCATATAACCTTTGTCTCAGGGATGGTTGTGCTGTCACCAAATCCAGTTTAGACATCTCCAGGCCATTTAGCATGATACTATCTGTTCCTCTGTCCCACAGGCAGAGTAATCATGCAGTTACTCCTTCCCTGGTCTTTTGTTTGAACCTGGCTGTCAACTCAACTACTTCTGCAGAAGAATACTCCCTCATAGTTATCTTTTGGCTAGTTGGTATCACTTCTTGGTCATCTCTGGGCTCACGGGTTGCCTGAGTCTTTGTTTGAATGAGGGGGCAAGCCCTTAGGTCATCTTCCCCTTCAACAACTATATTTCCCTTCTCAGAGAAATCATTACATCATAGATCCCATCGTTTGGGATTCCAATTTTCCTGTGAGATAATGGTCCTCACCTTGTTGGATGATGCCACCTTTGCATTTTTGCCACTTTGCATACCATGACCTCCAGGTGTTCCTCTTGTTGTTGTACCTTTTTGGCTAGTAGGTCTGAATTAGAGAAACAAACACTCTTAGATCCTTTTCTAATGCCAGGGCCTCTTTAATTTTCCCCTAGTTCCTGCCTGAGTCGGAGTTCTTTTTCTGCACTCAGTCACAGGGCCCAAAGCAACAGCCATACTACTGCGGCTATAACGTGTTCAATTTCCTACCTTAGCTTCTCTTTACCTACTGCTTTGGTTAGAATCTCCAGCAACCCTTATAGCGTTTTGGGGGTGTCCCTGTACTCACACACCAGTCTGAAGCGTTCCAAAAACTTGGCTAAGTCTACCCACATGGAAGAGGCTGACCTCCTGGGATTTCCCCCACTGACAACGGGCTGTCTCCCAACATGGTCCCTTTACCCATGACTATTTCATTTTTGGTCTCCTGGCTGGCTCGCCAACTCTTTGAAGGAAGGAATATTGAATAAATCCCCTGAACTGAGAAGAAACTTTGAGACTGAAAAACAAAGCAGGCAACTCCATAAAGTACAATCATGAAGTTTATTGTGGGTAAGTTACATACAGGTAAGATCGGGCAGATTTCAATCCCGAATCATTCACAGCTGCACTATACACCGCCGAATGCGGTACAGGATTATTTAAAGGCGCCAAAGCTAAGGATAGAATCTGACTACTGTTACCAAGCCAGATTCATTTGCCTGTATGCAGCAAGCCAAACGCTGAGATGCCAAGCTTTGTAGTAGAGAAAAGCTTTACTCACAAGGCAGCCAAACAATGAGATGAATCTCAAATCCACCTCCCAAAGATAGGTTTTAGGAATATTTATGGGATAAAGAGGCAGGATGGTCTGAGGCATGGGGAAAGGTGATTGGAAATAAGAAAAGCGAGGTAATCAGTGATCTGTGCAAGTGTAGTCAAGCTTCATGGTTCTTCATAGGACACATGTTCAAAAACTGGCAGTGTTAGCATGTTCTGAGGGTGGAGTTTTTGGCCCTCTGACGTTAAAAGGTCATCATGCAGGTCCATTTAGATGGTCGGTAGTCTCAACCGGTCTGAATCGGGCAAGAACTAGCTCCAAGTTCCTGAAAAACAACTTAAGCAACCATTACTACACTGACCCATATGTCAGGGGTGTTATATATAAGGAAGCTAGTGGGAGTTTAGTTTAAAATCAACTAAAATCAAACTAAAAGCAAGTGAGGCAGGTTAAATTTGGTGGGCCTACTCAGGTTAGCCCTCCGTTTCACTACTAAGGGAGAAGCACGTCCATGCCAACAGGAACCAGGGTTTTTCCTCTCCGTGGGGGTCTCATGACTATTAGTCCTCACAAATCATTAACCACCTGCGTCAGCAAAAGGCATTCTTCGAATTTTCATATCAGATGAAGGCAAGGGTAAAAGTTGATAGAGAACGTCTCTGGCGCCGGTGCATTCCTTCTGAGTAGGCTAAAGCTCTGTCACAGAGAAAGGGGAGGGGGGTAGGACTGTGGGCCTATGATGGAACTGAAAAAATGGAGTCAGTGTGGTTCAGCCACACAGCATCTTTGGCTAACTTAATGTAAAATGTCAGTGCCATTTTGATGTTTGGTCCTTTGTCTCAAAGATGTACATAACTGTGCCTTCCATTTCTAATAGATGGAGCAGTCCTCAGAGTTTTCCAAAACACTGTCTTTCAGATTATAATCCTCAAGTTGGCTCAAATAAAATTTTCTATTTCTTCTTTAGATCGACAATTGATTAATTTTTCCTTGACAGGAGGAACGGTAGAGCACAGGCGCGACCAAGGTAACAGGTGCGAGAGGAGTGTTCTGGCACGACCCCCCAGCCTTCTCCGCTCCTCCCTCCCAGTTACTCCTCGTGGAGATCGCCAACCAGAGACCAGGACCAACCCCAATCCCCCTCCTCCCCTTAGGTTGGACTGGAGAGCGCAGGCGAGAACGAGATGGGCGGAGGGGCGCGAAGCGAGGTGCGCAGGCGCTGCAAGTCTCCGATGAGGCGCGAGCCTGAGTGGGACGTCGGCGCGCAAGCGCATCAGGTCCCCTCAAAAGGGGCACGCTGCTCCACCGGACTCAACACGCAGGCGTGGAGTCTTCCCCGCTAAGGGCTCGCGCAGGCAGTGTATTAGCGCGCAGGCGTCCCGCCAGGGGGCGGAGCCCGAGAGTTGGGCGGCGGATATCCGGTTCCTGGAGCAACGAACGGCGGCGGCGGCGGCGGCGGCGGCGGCGGAGACAGCTACAGCTTCGGAAGAAGCGGCTGCGGAGGAGGAAGAAGAGGAGCTGGGCAAGGCGAGAGCCACAGGCGGGAACCTCGCCATGGGTCAGCGGACCTAGAGCGGTGGAAGGTACCGGCCGGAAGCCGAGCTGGTGAGACAGTCGTGGGGGTGGAAATGGAGACCGCTCAGGCGGAGAATGGGGAAGAATTGAGGCTCAGAACACTGACGGAGAGCAATGAAGGGCCCTCAGGCCGATGAGTGGGAGGAATGGCGGCGTCGGAATATTGAAGGGGAGTAATGGGCGAATTTAGGGAGAGGACGGGGAGGAATGGGCTCAGAAGACTGACAGGTAGAAGTGTCGGGATCTTGGACGAGGACGGAGAGGAATAGGGGAGGATCCGAACGCTGAGGGCAGATATCGGGGCCTCTCAGGTTAAGGAGAGAGAAATGGGGGTTCAGAACGCTCAAGGGGAGAAATTAGGGGCCCTCAGGCTGATAACGGGGAGAAATGCGTTGGAATGCTGAAAGGGAGACAAGGGGGTCTCATGGAGGACGATGAAAAATAGGGGGTCAGAGCGCTGACAGGGATGGCATGACCCTGGCCCAAGAGGAGAGGAATGGGGTGGGGGGGTTCAAACGCGGAAGGGAGAAATCAGGGTGTCTCAAGCTGATGGGAGGATGAGGACGCTGAAGGGAACTTTTTAGCTGCAGAAGAGCGGAATAGGGAGGTTTGGGGGCTTGGGAAGAAATTGTGGCTTAGAGCACCGACAGGGAAAATAAGGTGGGCGAGGCTGTCAGGGATATGGAGGAGCTGGGGGTTCTGTGGCAGAGGACACAGAGGAAGTCGAGGCAATAATACTGAGGTAGCAGGATAAGAGGACAGCAGACAGGGAAGGAATGGGAGAGTTAAAAGACTGAAAGCGAGAAATTAGTGACTCCTGGGTCAAGGAAGGGAATGAATGGGAGGTTAGTATATTGAGGGAGAGTTTGGGACCTGGGTCTGAGGACGAGTCGTATGGGGGCCTCTTGCACTGAGGATGGGAGGACTGAGGTCTCTCAAGCTGAGGCCAGGGAGGAATCGGGGATTAGGACACTGAGAGTGAGGAATGCATTGAGGATGGGGACCCTTAGGTTGAGGATGGGGCTACCAGGTCAAGAAGCGGGGGGAATGACAAACTCCTGGGTCCAGGACAGAGAAGAATGGAGTGGGGTTGGGGGTTTTCTCTTCCTTATATTGGCCAGTTGCTTGTGGCAGGTCCTAGATCTTAAACAAGCATTAATAGATCCATGGGTTTGTGTGGACTGGGGCACAACATGTTCCTCCCTAGAGCCTCAGTTTCTCCCACTGCCCCCTCCATGTTGCAGGCCGCTGCTCCTTCTTGTGGCCCCCATGGCTGAGGACTGGCTGGACTGCCCGGCCCTGGGCCCTGGCTGGAAGCGCCGTGAGGTCTTTCGCAAGTCAGGTGCCACATGTGGACGCTCAGACACCTATTACCAGAGGTACTGGGTGGGTTGTGGACAGAGTCAGGGGTTAGGGCTGAGCCTGTTTAGGCAGGGTGAAATCAGGGGGTGGGGTTAAATTATGCATATACAGTTGATCCTTATTATTTGCAGATTCCATATTTGCAAATTTGCTTACTAAAATTTGTTTGTACCCCCAAAGTCATACTCACTGTGCTTTCATGGTCATTTGTGGATATGCGCAGAGCAGCAAAAAATAAGTCGCCTGATGCATGTGTTCCCAGCCGAGGTTGTACAAGGCTTTCTTATTTTAGCTCTTGTACTGTAAACAAGTATCCTTTTTGAGGTCTACTTAGTGTTCTGTTTTTTGCGTTTTTGTACTTTTTAATGGTGATTTTGCTGTTTGTAGTTGCCCCCAAGTGTAGTGTTGAAGTGCTGTCCAGTGTTCTAAGTGCAAGAAGTCAGTGATGTGCAATATGCAGAAAATACATATTAAATAGCTTTGTTCAGGCATGAGTTGCAGTGCTGTTGGCTGTGAGTTCAATGTTAATAAATCAAAAAGGCAGTATATCTAGAAAAAGAAGAGGAAATTTGCCAATTAGTACATGAGGCTGCTCCAGAAAGTGCTAAAGTAACATCTACAGTATCTGATGAAGCTAAGGAAAAGGTGGAAAAGTGGCTAAATTCGCAGAACCATGAGATGATGATTAAAGTGTAGTGGACGGCGTTGTGAGGCTGAAAGCAAAGGACATTGACAGTCATGTTTCCCAGGGTTATGAAAATGTTAAGCCTGTCTCAGCTAGTGCTGGCTGGCTCACACGTTTCAGAAGGTGATACATCGTGAAAAGTGTTAAATTTGCAAGTGAGGCAGGTTCTGCAGATAAGAGACTGTGGAAGAATTTTAAAAACACCTGATAAGTGTTATGCAGGAAAAGGGTTATGTAGAAGAGTAGGTTTTCAATGCTGATGAGACTGGCTTGTTTTACATTGACAAAGGAACCTATATAACACAGATGGCTTCCAAAGCTCCTGGCTTTAAATCATTCAAAGGCCATGCAGTTAATTATTTGTAAGAGGACTGTATTAAGCAGGGTGTCTTTAAACAGAAACACACATAAAACAAGGTTACATACTGATCATTTGACAAAATGTGACCAGAGGCTTACAGGAACCTAACCTGTAGTTCCATTAGGAGCAGTGGTTCTGTACTCACTAATTCAGTGTTCAAGGTGACTTTATAGAACAGATTACTGTGAATAATGAGAATTGACTGTAAATACATAAAAATACATTTTTATAAACAAGTTACATTTAAGGATTTAAGGTCTTTTAGAATATGTTAGTGATATAGTTATTAAATTTTCTAAACGTTTTTTGTATGTAAGTTGTTTCCTTGGAGGAATGTAGTAAAATTGTACCTACAATTACATTTATTTGTATGTTTATAAGTAAACATACGGTGTTTTTTAAATGTTTATTTATATTAGTTGTATGTTTATCCACATATTTACAATTTTTATAAAACTTTCAAAATGTGTAAATATAAGTGCAACGATCAAGAACTGAAAAGGCCAGAGATTTTACCCTAATTAAGGCAAGATAGCAAGTGAATGTGTTGCAGTTTTGTGGATGCTAGTAGGAGATATGAGCCTTCTGGTTCAGAGATGAAAGACAGTTTATTACTCACAGCATTAGCAGTGTCCAGTATGTCATCGTTATTGTGCCAGTTCCCCAAATGCCAGTTCCCACAGGGTGACATGAAGAGGGTAATTAATTAGCACCTACACATGCACTGGGTTGTGTTGTAGGAAAGGAACCTTGAGCTTAAGGAATCCAGTCGTTTATAATGTTAGGACAGTAAGGATGCCTTCCCTTTGCTCTGGAAGGACACCCTATCTCTTATCTTCCAAGGCTGATGCTGTACACACATCCTTGAAAAGATAGTTCTTAACAAAGGATAGTCAGTGCTGCTCTTGAAAGACATGTAGAAATGTGAGAGACCTGTGGAATATTGTCTCCCAACATCAGTTACTTATACTTTGTTTTGTATGTAGTTGTATTTATTTGTTTACATATGTATTTGTATGTATATCTATATGTGTACAGTTGACCCTTGAACAATGTAGGGATTAGGGGTGTCAATCCCCTGTGCAGTCGAAAGTCCACATATAACTTTTGATTCCTTAAAAACTTAACTATTGGGGACTTCCCTGGCAGTCCAGTGGTTAAGACTGTGCACTTGCACTGCAGGGGCATGGGTTCGATCCCTGGTGGGGGAACTAAGATCCTGAGTGCCATGTGGCGTGGCAAAAAAAGCAAACAAACAAAAAAATTATCTACTAATAGCCTACTGTTGACTGGAAGCCTTACTGATAACATAAATAGTTTTACACGTATTTTGTATGTTGTATATATTATATTCTGTATTCTTACAGTAAAATAAGCTAGAGAAGAGATTAAGAAAATCATAAGGGAGTTCCCTCATGGCCTAGTGGTTAGGATTCTGCGCTTTCACTGATGTGGCCCAGGTTCAATCCCTGGTCGGGGAACTGAGATCCTGCAAGCCGTGCAGCGCAGCCAGAAAAAAAAAGAAAATCATAAGGAAGAAAACGTTCACTTACAGTACTGTACTGTATTTATCAATACCATAAGTTTACATCATGTGTTTACAAGATGAATTGCTTGTCTGTCAGTACCTACGTCAATATTGTCTTATATGATACAAAACATTGTAGATGTTATATATATTACTAGTACCAGACATCAAAAATGAAAAGATAATTTAAAAATGTACGTTTATTTACAGGTATAACAATTCATGCATTGATAACTAAGAAGGAGCAATATGATTGCTTTATGGTAGGGTACTATAACTGATACGATTGCTTCATGGATTGCTTCATGGTAGTCTCACCTGTACACTAATGAATGAATGGTAAAATTTTTATGGCATACAGTATTATAATCATATTCATAATACAGTGTTGGGAACATTGTTACATTTTTAAAAACCACTTACCTGTGATGATAGGCAGTTTCCCTGATTGCCAGAGAGAGAGGCATACCGTATTGTAATATAATTCTTTGAAAGCAAAGTTATAAAACAGTAAGAAAACTAACACGTTACTAAGTTTATATTAAATATTACTCACCTTATGCCTGTGTAAGTATAGGCCATCCACTTCAAGTCTCGCACAGATGAATACCTGGGTGATGAAACGTCTCATACAGTTCTTGCTGTACTAGGTTTTCACACAAAGATACTCATGCACAAACACGATAGGTAAGTATTAACCGTACAGCCTGATGATTATTTACTGTTCGTTAAGTGGAAGTGGATCATTGTAAAGGTCTTCATCTTTGTTGTCTTCATGTTGAGTAGGCTGAGGAGGAAGAGAACGAGGAAGGGTTTGGACTTGCTGAGGAAGATGGTGGAGGCAGAAGAAGGAGGAGGTGGAAGGGAAGGCAGGAGGGCCAGGACACTCGGTGTAACTTTACAGAAATACATTGTAATTTCTGTCTGACTTTTTTGCTTTTTCACTTTTCCAAAAATGTTTCTACACAGTACCAATCTTTCTTCCACTGTTTGCTTTAGTTTCAGTGTCCATATCATAGAAGGGTCCGTGTTGTAAAATAAGTCAAAGTATTCTTGAATATCGGAACCCTTCTGCTAGATTGTCTAATGTCAGTTTTTTTCTGGCACTCCTTTTTCTTCATCTTCTTCCTCATCATCTGGCACTGGTTCGGCAGCATTCATCTCCATCAAGTCGTCTTGTGTTAATTCCTCTGGTGTGGTGTCTGATAGCTCTTGAATCCAAGATCCACGTCTTGAAACCCTTCATCCCCTCCCCGCTTTTTGCCGTATCCACAATCTCTTTCATGATCTCCTTGATTGACTTGGTCGTAAATTCTGGGAAGTCATGCACAACATCTGGACACAGTTTTCTCCAGCAGCAGTTATTGTTTTGGGCTTGATGACTTTCACAGCCTTTTCTATAACGATGGCATCTTCAGTGGTGTAATCTTTCCAGACTTCCATGATGTTCTATGAAGGTTCTCTTCCATACTGTTGACAGTCTTCTATAGAGTACTGTGTGTAATGAGGCTTAAAGGTCCTTATGACCCCCTGATCTAGAGGCTGAATTAGAGACATTGTGTTTGGGGGCAGGTAGACCACTTCGATGCCTTTGGTGTTAAATTCATGGGGTTCTGGGTGAGCAGGGGCATGGTCCAATATCAAAAGAACTTTAAAGGCTGTCCCTTACTGGCAGGGTACTTCCTGACTTCAGGGACAGAGCATCAATGGAACCAATAAAAAAAAAGGGTTCTCGCTGTCCAGGCCTTCTTGTACAACCAAAAGACTGGCAGCTGGGGTCTTTCTTTTCCCTTCAAGGCTCTAGGGTTAGCAACTTTATAGATAAGAGCAGTCCCGATCATAAACCTGACTGCATTTGCACAAAACGGTAGGGTTAGCCTGTCCCTTCCAGCCTTAAATCGTATTTCTCACTTCTCTTTCTTACTAATAAATGTCGTTTCTGGCATTTTTTTTGCAGAATAGGGCACTTTGATCTGCATTAAAAACTTGTTCAGGCAGGTATCCTTTCTCCTCAGTGGTTTTCTTAATGGCGTCTGGGAACTTGTCTGCTGCCCCTTGGTTGGCAGAACCCGCTTCTCCTGTTATCTTGACATTTTCAAAGCCAAACCTCTTTCTACAATTATCAAACCATCCTTTACTGGCATTAGATTCTCCGGCTTTAGAGACTTCACCTTCCTTTTGCTTTAAGCTGTCATTACAATGACTTCATTTTTTCTTGAATTATATTGGAATTTATAGGTCTGGCTTTCTTATAGCAATCTTGCATCCACATAAGAGCTGCGTTTTCAGTGTGAGATAAAAAGGTGTTTTGCAAAAAATACGAGGTTTTCGAGCTGCTGGCGTAGCTGCAGTTACGGCTTCATGAAGTTCCTTCTTTTTTTTTTTTTTTTTTTTTTACAATAGTCCTTACAACTGGATTCATTAATCTTGAATTGGAGGGCAACCACAGCTGCAGATCTCAGTCTACGGTACATGTCAAGCAATTCGGCTTTTTCTTGTAATGTCATGACTTTTCTCTGCTTCTTGGGAGCACTTCCAGCATCACTAGTTACACTTTGTTATGGGTCCCATGGTGTTATTCGGGGTTTTTACGGTATTGCTCTAAACGCGATGAAAATGACATGAGAACCACCGCAAGGGGTCACTTTCTACTGTGATGTGCAATTTACTGGAGAAACAGACTGCTCACTCGGAGATGATTAGCCTTCCATGGCATTTTAAGCAGATAGTCGCAACACTTGAGCTCACTGCAGTAGCAACAGGAGGTGGCTGTTAGATGATTATAGTAGTACAATATGTACTACTACAGTTAATTTTATGCAGTTATGGTATAATACTGCATCTTTATGTTTGTTTACATTTCTCTTCACTGCGAATGGTACCACATATGGTCTTTAAGCGTTTGTGTGATGAATAAGTTTTGATAAGTTTAAACTTTTTATAATAGATTTATGTATATTTTACGGTGGTAAAAGATAAAATAGACTAGTATCTACATATATTTTATGCATTCATGACACACCTAACTTTTTCTTAATTTTTTCAATATTTCTAGGCTACATGGTTCATTGAGTTTTTTTAAATAGTCACAAATCTCAAAAAAATTTTCCAGTATTTATTGAAAAAAATCTATGTGTAAGTGGACCTAAGCAGTTTAAACCTGTGTTGTTCAAGGGCCAGCTATATTTAAAACATTTGTTTGTGTCTTGTATAAGTTTTCTTTATTTGTCTATGTATTTCGTATGTAATGCTAACACAGTTACATTATTTAATGTATTTGTGTTCCTATTTGTGTTTATTTTCACTTACATAGAATACCACTAGTAGCACACAGTATAAATACATGCATATCTGTTTACATTTATATTACTTATTACTGTTTGTACACTTGCTGGTATTTATACGCCTTTTATCTTCCTGCTGTTCAGGGTTATTTGGGGTAGTTACTTGGTCGGGGCTCATAGTCTGATCCCAGGCTGCCTCCTATATCCCACCAGCTCTGCAGGCCTATTCACCAGCCCAGTGGGAGGGTTGTGTGGGTGGAGTGGCAGTGGTTCTGCCTAGGTACCAACCCGTCCTGGCCCACCCCCAGCCCCACAGGAGACAGGATCCGAAGCAAAGTTGAGCTGACCCGATACCTGGGCCCTGCGTGCGATCTTACCCTCTTCGACTTCAAACAAGGCATCCTGTGCTATCCAGCGCCCAAGGTACTGTACAGTGTGGGATACCCAGGCAGGAGTGGCTGAGCCACCTAACACTCACCCGCTGACTTACATCTTCCTGCCCTTGCTCTTATCTCCAGGCCCATTCCTTGGCCATCCCCAGCAGGAAGCGGAAGAAGCCTTCGAGGCCAGCCAAGGCTCAGAAACGTCAGGTTGGACCTCCGAAGAGCGAAGTCAGGAAGGAGGCCTCAAGGGATGAGACCAAGGCTGATGCTGACACAGTCCCAGCCTCACTTCCTGCACCTGGGTGAGTGTCGGCCTCAAGTGTGCCAGGTCCACAAGGGCTGTGGTTGGGGGTGCACTCGGCCCCACGCCCATGTTTCCCGTCCCAGGTGCTGTGAGAACTGTGGGATCAGCTTTTCAGGGGATGGAACCCGACGGCAGCGGCTCAAGACTCTGTGCAAGGACTGCCGAGGTGAGTGGCCCCGGGGGCACTGGGAGGTAGAGCCAGAGCAGGTTTGGCGTCAGGCTAGGACACAGGTGTCTGGCTGGAGATTGAATGGTAGATGTCAGGACGGAGGCAGTCATGAGGTCAGGTATCTGATGCTCCCTTTACATTTCTCTTGTACTCTCTCCCTCCCTGCAGCACAGAGAATTGCTTTCAACCGGGAGCAGAGGATGTTTAAGGTAAGCACGACTTGCTTCCTCCTCACAAGTGTGCGGTGGGAGCAGGATGTGATAGGGGCTGGTGAGAGTCCGAAGGAACAGTGATGGATCCACAGGGTGTCAGAGTCATTTTGTAGGGAGCTAGCGACAGTCAGCCGACAGTAATGGGAGTTAAATCAGTAGACACAGTGACGAGGTTCACGGGGGAACAGTAGACATCGTTATGGCCTCAACGATGGTGGCTAATCAGTAGTCATCAGACAGTGATGAGACAAATGGGGGACGAGCAGACATGATGATGGGGGCCAGTGTGGGGTCAGCAGACACACGAGGGGCAGTGCCTCTGGAGCCACTCTGCCTGGACCTGTGACCTTGCCCCGCCCATTCCTGGCAGCGTGTGGGCTGCGGGGAGTGTGCGGCCTGCCAGGTAACAGAAGACTGTGGGGCCTGCTCCACCTGCCTTCTGCAGTTGCCCCATGATGTGGCCTCGGGGCTGTTCTGCAAGTGTGAGCGAAGACGGTGCCTCCGGATTGTGGAAAGGGTGAGTCGGGCAGGTGGGGTGGGCCCGAGGCTCACCTGCACTCCTGACCCTCATAGCCCTGGCCCCATGCGTCACACCTCCGGCCCCCCACAGAGCCGAGGGTGTGGAGTGTGCCGGGGCTGTCAGACCCGAGAGGACTGTGGCCGTTGTCGAGTCTGCCTTCGCCCTCCCCGCCCTGGTCTCAGGCGCCAGTGGAGGTGCGTCCAGCGGCGTTGCCTGCGGGTGAGTCAGGCTGGAGGGGCCGGCGCTGGTGGGCCGCGGCAGAGCTCATTCTACTGTTAGAGCTGCCGCTGCTTCCTGCCAACCCGGCCTTGCCCACCTCATGTCTTCTTTTCTCCCCCGTCCCGTGCTCACCTCCTCGGCCCCGCCTGCCTTCTCTGCCAGCACCTTGCACACCGCCTCCGCCGCCACCATCAGCGATGTCAACGACGCCCTCCCCTAGCTGTGGCTCCCCCTGCTGTGAGTGCCCCGGCCCACCCTCTGCCTGCCTGTCCCACCTGCATGCCTTCTGCCCACCTCGGGGGAGGCAGGTGGTCCTGTGTCTGCCTGTTGCCACCAAGCCTAAACCGTCCTTCTGGCTTTCTCTCAGGGTAAACACGGCCGCCGCAGGGGAGGCTGCGACTCCAAGGTGGCTCCCCGGCGGCGCCCCCCCCGAACCCAGCCCCCGCCTGCACTTCCGCCCTCGCAGCCTCCAGAGTCTCCAGAGCTGGTGAGGCCCTGGTGGGCAGGGGGAAGGCACAACTGTCACTGCACCCACTACCTGCCCTGACCCCACCCCGTTTGCCTCTGCAGCACCCCAGAGCCCTGGCCCCCTCGCCACCTGCTGAATTCATCTATTACTGTGTAGACGAGGACGAGCTAGTGAGTGGCCTCACCCTACCTGGACAAGCCTAGACTCTCCCAGGGCACTTGGTTAACCCCAAAGAAGCAGATGCTGCCATGGGCCTAATAAGGGAATAGTAAGGCACAGTGATGGGTGCTAGTGTGGGATGAGCAGACAGTGGGGTAGGCACTAGTATGGGATCAGCAGGTGCAGTGACAGCACCTAATGTCAGATGAACCAGCACTCTGGTGGGACTAATAGAGGAGAAGCTGGCACGGTGACTGAAGTTCACACAGGATGAGCAGATGTTGCAGGTGCAGTGATGGGAGATAAAAGAGTGTCAGCAAAATCCTGCTGGAGACAGGGGTCAAAGACATTGTCTTGGTAGCTAGTGGGGGACTAGCAGATAGAATGATGGATACCGTGCTGGAGCAGCCACAGTCCTCGTGGTATCAAGGGCCATCCGGTACAGTGATACTGCCTGGTGCTGGACTAGCAGACACTGAGGTGCGACTAGTGGGGAGTCAGGCTAAGACCAGTGTCCAGCCGGTTCCCTCCAGTGGGGTTAGTGGAGGAGTAACAGGAGCAGCGTTGTCATTGTCCTAGTGACAGCGTCCCCCATCCGTCTGCTCCCCAGCAGCCTTACACGAACCGTCGGCAGAACCGCAAGTGTGGGGCCTGTGCAGCCTGCCTGCGGCGGATGGACTGTGGCCACTGCGACTTCTGCTGTGATAAGCCCAAATTCGGGGGCAGCAACCAGAAGCGCCAGAAGTGTCGTTGGCGCCAGTGCCTGCAGTTTGCTATGGTGGGTGCAGCAGGATGGGTCAGGTGGGTGGGACGAACAGTGCCAGGCCCCCCGGTGCCTGAGAGGGATGGGCCGGCCAGATGGGTCCTGCAGCTTCGGAGCGGTGGGTGGGACAAGGGGTTCGGCCAGCAATTAGCAGACATTGTGCTGGGATAAATGAGGCATCTGGGTGGCACTGGCATTGCCAACAGGAGACTAACAGGCTCGGTGACGAGGGGCTCATACCTAAGGAGACTCTGTGCTAGGATTAACGGGGGCGGGGGAAGCAGAGTCACAGGCACATTGATTGGGGCAGGGTAGTGTGGTTGGCCATTGTACCCAGCGGCCATAACACCCCATCTCTCCTCACAGAAGCGGCTGCTGCCAAGTGTCTGGGCAGGGTCCGAGGATGGCGCCGGGCCACCCGCACCTTACCCGCGTCGAAAGAGGCCTGGCTCTGCTCGAAGGCCCCGTCTGGGTCAGACCCCGAAGCCTCCCTTGGCCACGCCCATGGCCCAGCCAGACCGTGCCCAGACTCCAGTGAAGCAGGAAGCAGGCAGTGGCTTTGTGCTGCCCCCGCCTGGCACCGACCTCGTGTTCTTACGGGAGGGTGCAAGCAGTCCCGTGCAGGTGCCTGGCCCAGCTCCAGCCTCCACAGCATCTCTGTTACAGGTGAGGGTCCCACCTTATCCTGCCCTTCCCGACCCCACCCAGCCTCGTGTGGGGAAGCTGGGACCAAGTCTGCTGCCATCCTCCTTCACGCAGGAGGCCCAGTGCCCTGGCCTGAGTTGGGTCGTGGCCTTACCCCAGGTGAAGCAAGAGAAGGCGGATGCCCAGGAAGACTGGACACCGGGCACAGCCATCCTGACTTCTCCTGTATTGCTGCCTGGCTGCCCCAGCAAGGTGGGGGTCAGTGATGGGTGGTCTGTGAGCAGAGTGATGGTGAGCCATGATGGTGGTTCTTTGAGCAAAGTAATAGTGTGCTGATTACAGCCTCTCACAGAATCATCCCGCCTGTCTGACAGATGCCCCACCCTCCCCAGGCAACTAGTTTTGCCTGCTTTGCTGCCCAGCTAACAGAAGAATGGGAATCTGTGAGGAATGGGAAAGGTTTGTAGGCAGAGAGATGGTTTTTCTGTGCTCAAGTGTGACAGAAGTGGGATTGTCAGCACAGTGACAGGTTGGCTGATAGAGACACTTTCCTCAGGCCAGCCCTACCCTTCTGACAACTGCCCGTTTTCCACCTCTCCCAGGCAGCAGACCCAGGCCTGCCACCTGTGAAGCAAGAGCCACCTGACCCTGAGGAGGACAAGGAGGAGGAGAACAAGGATGACTCCACCTCTGACTTGGCCCCAGAGGAGGAGGCAGGAGGGGCTGGCACGCCCGTGGTCAGTGCTGGCGGACACCTCACTTTTCCTGACCCTGCTTTAGCCCCACCAGCCATGTTGACCCTGATGTTAATTCTTCCCCAGATCACGGAGATTTTCAGCCTGGGTGGAACCCGCCTCCGGGACACAGCAGTCTGGTTGCCAAGGTGTGCCCTCCACAGGGAGGGGTGGGGGTGGGATGGGGTGGGGTGCCGGTCAGATGTGGGCCCTGAGTCTTGAAGGTGCACTCAGCATTTTGGCATGGTGTAGTGGGAGGTAAAAGCCCCACACCACTGCTCTGGTCACAGTCAGTGAGGGGGTATGTACAGGACCTTAGAGATTTCTCCTGAGGTCCAGGTCAGGGCTCTTCTTGAGGAGGGTTACGGGAGGTGATGAGGGGAGAGGATTTGGTGACCTGTGATGAGATTTGAAAGAAAAAGAAAAGGAAAGCCTTGTCCCCATGTCCCTAAGAAAAGCCACAGAGGTCAGGCTTAATATATAAATTCTTATTCAGAGAATCATCATTCAGGGTCTGGAAGGCCTGTGGAGTCTCCAAAAGATGAATGGGTGGGCTGGGCAATGGTGGGTGGGCAGGAGATCTGGGTCCTAAGATGGCTTTGTTATCTGGGTCCACATACAACTGGAGTATCCTCTGTGGAAGGGGTTAGGCTGTGTTTCTTGAGCCTTTCCAGAGCCCGTTGAGGTCATTTACTGTTTCAGCTGCTGCACAGGACTGTCCCTGCAGGCGTGGCAGTAGAAGGCAGGATAGGTGCCTGTGAGGACTGGGACGGTGGGAGGAGGACAGGGGGATGCTGCCTCCTGCAGAACTGCTGACAGCCCTGAACAGAGCCCCAGACACAGGCAACATAAACGTGTTGGCCTAAACTCCTGGATTCCTTTGTTCCTGCAAACTAGTGTCTGCAGGCCAGAGACTCCTCCACCTGCACCTGGGCAAGTACTGAGGTACTGATTGCGGCCCTTCTGGGTACACTGCAGTGTGGCAGTTACAGCGGTGAATCAATGACCCTGGAAGGCTTATCCTTCAGGAGACACAGGATTTCTGCCTTCAGGGAGCTTATAATCCAACTGGGGAGACTTATTTCCCCTATGCATGAAGTCATTACATATTACCGGAGAAGGTAATGATGTGCTTGATGTGCTACATTGTCTGTAACGGAAGATTTTAGAAGAGAGAAGGGGAAATGGAAGAGTAGGGAATGGTTTGTGATGCTCCATTTTGCACATAGGGAACCTCATTCAACATACAGACCTGCTCCCTCTTCTCTAGGTCCAAGGACCTTAAAAAACCTGGAGCTAGAAAGCAGTAGACTGGAGGCTTCTGCAGACTGTAGGACTCAAGGTGATATTTACAGACCGACTTTATGAGAGACAACACTGATCTGCTCAGAGGCTGGACCATAGATGGATTGCCAGGGCTTGTGTGGGAGTCAGTAGGAACTGGGAAAACCTACCACCAAACCAGAGGAGCAGGCCTGTTCAGTACTTTGAGCTTATAGAGGAAGTAAGCAGAAAAGGAAGGAAAAGAGTAGAAAGTTGGTGTATCTGCTCCAACCGGTGCAAATCCCGAGAGCCTGAGTGTGATAAGAAGTGTGGATGTTAAGGATGGGGGAGTTGGGATGGGAGAGCGGATGTAATTAAAGCCACCTTCAGCCTAAACAAGCCATCATCATAAATAATTTTAAATACATTTGGATGAGACCTGGCCGTGTCTCTAAACGTTTCCTCAGGGAGACAGCAGTTGGGAATGTAATGTGAATAAATGAGGAAAGGAACTGTTATTTGGTGAGTTCCTCCCATGGACCTAGTTTAGTCCTCAGAAATATCTTTCTAGAAAGGCAATGGTTTTGCCCATTTTTGCAGACAGGAAAACTGAGATGCAGAGAAACTACATAACTTGTCCATTGTCGAACAGCTAATATTGATAGAGCCTAGAATCAGACCCAGGTTGTAAAAGCCTTGTCCTAAGTTAAGCCACTAAACTGTAAACTATAACCTGTATCCAATAGTGTGTAATAATGTTATATTAACGGAAGTTTCCAGTGACCTTGAAAACAAGGTGGATTACTCTAAGCTTTATAACAAACCCCTTAACACTGCTGCCCTTAGGGTGGTTTAGGGAGCACCAAGGCATTGTGGATGGTGCCACCTTATCAGAGCACCCGTGCCTCCTGAGACTGGGTTCTTCCCAGGCCTTGGGTGCTGCATAGGATCCCTCAAACCCAAAAGGGCACCTTTCCCCATTGGCGCTGCTTGTTGCCGTCACTCCCTGTCCTCAGCCAAAGCAGTCTTCAGAAGTAAAGCTCCTGGCCTGGCTCATCATTCTTCACAACTCGAATCCCCTGTCCCTTGGTGACCTTTGTGCTTGGTTTCTGCTCTCAGCACCTATCTACTAGGAGTCTGAGTTCCTGCTTCAAGTCCTGCCTAAGGGCCAGTCTTGGCTCAGCCCTGCCTCACTTTCCAATTCTGCATAAAATGCCAAGAAGATTAGACCTGTGATTCATTATTTAGTTAGCTTTATAGTGCCAGGACTGAGTGCATGCCTCCCTCCTTAAATTTTGTAGCCTATGTGCTTCGCTTGCCTTACTCTAGTCCCAGCCCTGCAGCTTTAGATAATTCAGATGTAGATTAAACTTTTCTCTAGTTTAACTCATTATATAGCCCTCTGCCAGCCTCCTCTGCTCCTTCCTTTGCCTCACCCTGCCTACTTCAGCCAGAGGCAAGACCGGATAATTTTCTTGATACTGTTTTGCTCCCCACCGCCAGGATCCAACCACTCAACCCTAGTATTCTAGTGGTATTTTGACAGTGATGTCGTAAGTGAAATTTATTTGAATAGCATTCTGATTCATGAGATAAGAGTCTGGTTACTGTGTGTATGAGGATACAGTCAGAAAAGCAGCACCACTAATATAAAGATTTTATGTGTATATGTACATATAAATATGTATATTATGTTAAAAGATTTATTGTAGGGATTTGACCTTATGCAGTTGTGGGAGCTGGTTGAACAGTCTCTGTAAGGCTGTTGTTTTTACATCTAATGCTGGAGCTTGAAGTCTGCAGGGCAGGCAGTCGGGAAGGGAAGATGGATGTAAAGAGTGGGAGACCGAGGAGACACTGGCGCCCACGAGCACGAGCTGGAAACCACGCGGATGGCCCGGAACCCATGTCAGCCTCTCACCACCTCCAACTTCGGTGATGTGGGTTTCCTGCAGAAGAAGCTGGTGCCCTTCATCACAGAGTTAAATATGCATCTGGGCCAGGAATTAGAGAAGCCGAAGGAAGATCCTGGGGAAGGTGGAGCAGCTGCAGGCCTGGCTGCAGGCCTGACTGCTGCCCCATACCAACGAGGTGAGCCAGCAGATAAATGACATGTGTGAACTGCAACAGTGCCTGGTGCCCCTGCACCAACCTTCCGAGTGTGCTGCTGCTTCACTTCTGCCCTCCAGTTATCACGCAAAATGTCTCTTGTGGCCCATCCTAACCGGAAGCGTACGGGGAAGGGAGTACTGGGAAACGTAGCCTAGTCAAGGTGACACGTTACAAAGCCACCCTGCCATGAATCAGCTCCCAAGGGTCTCACTACTCAACTGAGGATAAAGGATAACTTGCTAAAGCTGCGTTGCTGAAAATGCAAAGCTGAAGACCATGGATTTCATGGTGACCCCAGCAAGTACAGAAATTCTGTCAAGCCCACCCAGAAAAAACTTGCTGGTCTCGGCTATTTTTGTGTCATTCAAGTATTGAGAACCTGGCCCATGGTAGGCACTGTACTTAATACTGGGATTCAGGAATGAAAAAGATATAGTCCATGCAGTTTTATTAAATACATCAATATGTATTTACAAATGGTGAATGGATTTCCAACTTTATCGTGGAATTTAATGGTGAAAATGCAGAATTCAGGAAACTGTTGGGAGGACAGCCCTTGCGTGAACCTTGTTGGGGCACAATAGGCATTGGAAATAATATAAATAGTTTCTATCTCTATGCTGTTCTATTTTAAAATTATTTTTAAATGATTTTTATTGTCCCGTTTACTGATTTATACACAGTGTTTCTTTGGGGAGTGTCTTGATGGTGCTTAAGTGTTGATTGACTGCCTCTGAGAAAGTGGTATAGTGGGTGGCAAGATCAAGGTCAGGTTCTGTCCATGGACCTTGGGTGAATCACTTCTCTTAGGCCTCCCAGGAGGTTGAGACTTGGTTGAAAGCCTTGTCTCACCGGGCTTGGCGCCTGGCCCGGCCCCTCCACCCACTGAATAGGCCCGCCAGGGGGCTCCGGCGCCCGGACTGTGGTCCTCCCACCAGGGCTCCGGAGACGCTGCCCCTCACCCGCCTGCCTGGGCGGCCCTGGGGCGTGGCCTCCGCTGGGTCCAGGCTTCTGTTCCCCAGCCGAGCCGGCACGGTGGGAAGCCGAATCCCCTCTTCACCAAGTGGCTCAACAGGTAAAACCGAAGCGGAATTAAATTACGGGACACGCCCAGGGTGAGGGCGCGGCAAGACGAGCTCAGGACCAACGCTGGGATGTTCAGGGCAGCCGGGTATTGCCAAGGGTCCGCTTCCCCTGTCTGTGGCTGAAAACTCCAGGCTGTAGACCTCGGAGGTTACCGACGGGCGCCCAAGGATCTCAGTGGCTTTTACCAAACCCCGCTCCTAAGCCGAGGGCGTTTTTGTCGCCTCTCTTGCCCAAGGGTGTGGTGTCAGGGTGCTTCCACCCAGACCAGCCGGTGGGCCAAGCACCCGTGGGAATCGAAGATCAAGGAACTGGCCCTCAGGACCCCGTCCAGGGAACGGAGACGATCATCTAATTTCTTTCTTTTTTGTTTGTTTCAGGCTACGTAAACTTTTAGCAGTAAATGAAAATGAGTATTTTACCGAACTGCAGTTGAAAGAAGAAGCTTTATAGGAGATAAAAGACAAAATGAGAGAATTATTAAAAGAAATTTTGAAAGAGAAGAAAGACACTTTTGTGGCTGAAAGCCTGAACCAGCAATTCAGGAAATGGAGTCCAAACCTAGAAACATACTGCCTACAAAATGCGAAGTGGGCGGATTACAAATGATTAAGCAATGCTAATTTACCGTAAATTGCGGTCTTAAGATAGGATGCAGAGTACTAGTTGTACTTTGGTTATTACACGTCAGTGACCGACTAGGTGCTGATTTTTTTTGTGTTGTAGTGATAGTTCTATGTTCATCCCCACTATAGAAAGAGTACCAAAGTGTTATTTGGCTTTTAGGTATTAACTACCACCTTGCTCTTGACCAGAAGTACAGCTGTGGTCTCCACCTGTGCTGAGGATCCCTTCTAGGTTTCCTGACCTGTGTTGTTTTCCTGCCTGGGATCCGGAATCTCAGAGCCCGATCACCTGCAATTCGAATCCACATCCTACCCCTGGCCCTAGTTTTTATTGTGCCCAGCCAGGTCGTGTCACTGCCGTACCAGCCCATCTGATTGCCCCCCATCCTAGGGTACCTCAAGTCTAAGCCCCGGTTTCCTGATTTTATTAACAAATTTATCATTACTGGTTGAGTTGGCTGACAAAACAGGCTCTCTCAGCTTTGTTTTAGCTGTAAAATGAGGATAATACCCGCTGTTCCATCAATCTTATATTTGTGAGGCTCAGAGGTTTTATGTGTGAAAATACCTTGTAAATTCCTGTAAAGAACTACGCGAATAAGGTTGTCTTGTGATGATTTATGTCATGAAGATTAACTTAGAGAGCCCACTAACGTTTCTCATGCTTTTAGACCGATTACAAGATATAAAGAGAAAAGTCAATTGGAATGTAGTTAGATCTTCGACTTCACTTCGGGTTAAGGAGGCGCTTTTTCTGCTATTTGATGAACCCTAGAAGAAGGGAGCGAGGTCGGTGGGAGGCCCGGCCAAGGGCGGGGTGAGGACTGCGCAGACTCAGCTTTCCCACTCCCAGAGGAAGTCGTGAGTGCCGGCGTCTATGGTCACCATGGTGACGGGACCAACTTCCGCCCCACTCACCTGCCCCGAGCCCCGCGAGGCGCACCATGGCAACCGGACCTCTGCGTCGCGGAATCTGGTCCCTCAGGTCGCTGTGGTTGGGGAACCGCGGCGGGAGCCGCCCCCAAGCCGAGGGGACTCGAAAATGTACAGCCAGCGATTTGGCATCGTACAGCGAGAGGTTAAGGGCCCCACTCCCAAAGTGGTGATCGTGGTAAGCACGGGATGTGTGTGCGGGACCCTACCGCTTTCTGCGTCTCCCACAACTCAGCGCCCAGCGCAGCCCATCCTGGCCCCCAGCAGGGGCTCTCTCGAGGGAAGCAGGTGTTTGATGCAGCAGCTTGCATTTTGAAAGAGGGAAGGATAAGGTCTCTTGCCCAGCTCTCGTACTCGGTCCCTCCCTACCCCCTAACTCCCCGCGTCATATAATATTTACTTTCTGTATTCGGAGAAACACCACTTGAGGTCTTGAGGGTTTTCAGTCTTCCCAGACTGCTGAAAGAGGTCGTCCCCTTGCAATGCGGAGTGTGTGTCAAGGAAACGGTGCTGGGTCAGGCGGCAGGAAATCTGGGGTCTGGGTTGGCAGTGATGCAGCTGTACGGTCTTGGGCTAGTTCTACACGCCTAGGAAAATCGTCTGTTGAAGGAGTATTGGGCTGTGAGGGGTTGTGAGTGGTTATAGAGCCCTTCCTTTGCTGACTCAATCATAACAGAAGCGTCCCTGCAGGCCTGGGAATAGGAGGTTGGTTTCCTTTAAGGCAGGGGAGGTGGTAGGAGGCCAGGGGAATGCTGCCTGCTGCAGAGTTTGATAGGTCCTGCTCAGAACCCCAGACACTTGGTCCATGCACCTGCATTCCTTTGTTTCTACACACTGGTTTCTACAGGCTAGAAAACCACGTGTAGGTAGGCAATTATAGAGGTATTACTTGAGCCCCTGCTGTGTGCACAGCTCTGTGGAAAATACAGGGGTGAATACAGTGACCCTGGGAGGTTTACCCTTCTTTAGAAGTCTGATCCCTGCCTTCACGTTGCTTATCATCTAACTGCAGAAACAACTTGCTCATGCACAAAACCATCAAAGGTTAACACAGTAGATAATGATGTGCTATATTGTCTGTGTTGGAACATTGTGGAGGAAAGATCAGAGATAATAAAGGGTGCGGTTTTATTATGCTCCATAGTGCACATAGCAGTTCTCAATGCTCCCTCTTCTTTAGGTCCAGGGACTGTAGGATCTGGGTTTGGAAATCAGTAGAGTGGAGTCTTTTACAGTCTGTACGGTTCAAGGTGATCACCATAGACAGACTTTATGAGGGACAGAAATCGATGTACTTTGGGTTCTGTATGTGAACACTGAGCTCAGGGGCTGGGCCATTGGTCAGGTGATATTACTTGTGTTGGGAACCAATAAGGATTTCTGTTCCACCAAATTACCACCAAACCAGAGAAGCAGGCCTATTGAATACTTTAAGTTTATAGAAGAATAAAGAGGAAAAGGAAGAGGTCAGAGCTGGTGTGTCTCAGCTGTCAGAGTGTGATAAGAAGTGTGGATGTTAGAGGTTGCAGAGTTGTGGTGGGAGAAGAATTAAAGCTACCAGAGATGAGACTTGGATGCTAAACAATTCCTCCAGGAGAAGGTGGTGAAAGATGAAATGTCTGAAGTAATGGAGAAGCAAAAGGAGCGGCTATTTGGTGAGTGCCTCCTAGGGACCCAGTTATTTACTTCTTGAAATAATTTTTTAGGAGGACATTTATTTTGCTCATTTTGACAGGTGAGAAAACTGAGACTTAAACAGATTAAGTAACTTGCTCAAGATCACACAATTAGTAATCAGTAGAGGCCAGAATTAAACCTAGGCTGTAAGACATCATTCTTTAAGACATTAAACTGTAAACTGTAATAGTAGAAACTAATTTGAGATGTTGCAGTAACAAAAGCCTTCAGTGACCTTGAAAGTACAGAGTAGTTATTAAACCCTTTGTTCTGAATTTAGCATGGTTTAAGAGTTGCAGTGTCCATTATGGTGGCCACTAGCCACAAATGGCTTTTGAGCACTTGAAGTATGCATAGAGTCACATGTTGAAATGATAATATTTTGGATATATTGTTTAAATAAAAATATATTATTAAAATTAATTTCCCCTGTTTCTTTTTACTTTTTAAAATACAGCTATTAGAAAATGTTATTAAATTACATATCTGGTTTATATTATATTTCTGTTAAACAGGACAGATTTTGATTATCTAATGCTAAGACTCTGCATGGATTGGCACCACCTTGTTGTTAGAGAACTCCAGATCATACCTGTTCATCCAGAGATAGGGTCCTTCCTGACCACAAGGTCCTACACAGGATGCCCAAGCCTTAAAGGGCTTCCTAATCCCCAGCTACTGCTCAGGCTGTTTCTCACCGCCCTCCACCCCCATCCCCTTCTTCAGTCAAAATGTACCTCAGAACCTGGTTCTTGCCCTGACAATTTGACAATTGATTCCTGATGACCTTGGTGCTTGGTTCCTGTTCTCAGCCCATCTGTCTACTGGGAGCTTGGTTCCTATGTATATCGTGCCCAGGGTGCAGTCTTGACCCAGCTCTGCTTTGTTGTCACTGAATCCACATACATAAAATGTTTTATATATTAGAGAACAGTAGTTTGTTAACTAAATCTAGGCTCTAAATAATTTGGATACGAATTAGCTACTTCCCATGATGTAACCCTCAACATCGTCTTTTGTCTCCAACCTACCTCAGCTTTGGTATTATCTTGTTCAACTAATCTAGGTACATGTACCCTGAGCCCTGAATCTTTTCATAAAGTTATCTTCAAATGTTGATTTTCTTTCCCTAGGAGGTTCCCTTACCAAGTCCCAATGCCAGTATTCTGGTAATCCTGACAGTGCTGTTCTAAGTGTAAATGATCAGATTGACTCTGCCACATGAGTTAAAAGTTTTGTTACTGTGAATCAGCACACCAGAGTCTCACTACTCACCTAAGGATGATTTGATAAAACTGGCTGAAAACACAAAGCTCAAGACCATGGATTTCATGGTGGCCCAGGAGGAGCAGGAGTCACATCAAGCCCACCCATAAACATTGTTTCATTCATTCATCTTTCCCATTCATATTGAGAACCTGATGCTGGTAGGCATGTTCATTGCTAGGAATACAGAAATGAAAAAGATATAGTCCTTATGATTTTATTAAATGTGTCAGTATGTATTCACAATGATGTATGCATTTCCAACTTTCTGGTGGAAGTTTGTATAAAATGAACATATTTACAGAAATTCAATTTACCCCAAAATGTCAGGAGCACAGCTCTTACATTAAACTTCTGGGCACAATAGAAATAGGAAAAAAAGTTCTACCACTAGGGTGGTTTTTTTTTTTTTTCCCTTTTCTTTTCCTTCTTTCCCTCCCTCCCTTTCTATCTTCCTTACTTCCTTCTTAGTAAAGGGTTTTTCATTGTCACAACTCGTTATATATTGATATATCCTTATACTTAGATAGTAGTCTTTTAATTGAAAGAATTTTTATGTTGGTAACTATGTTGTCCACCCCTGAGAAACAATGTGGGATAGTTGGTGGCAAGATCAAGGTCAGGAATTAGAAGATCTCTAATTCTTGTTCTATCCAGTTCTGCCCTAACTATTTAAAGCACTTTGAGCAAGTAACTTATCTATTGTTAAGTTATAACTTATCTAGATAATCCAGAGATTATCTAGTCAATTATCTATTGACTAGGTAATCTCTGGAGCCCTGTTCAAATTTTTAACTTTATAATTCCATGAACTTTTACTCAAATGGCATTTGAGAAATATTTGAGACTGATCTGATGACATCTTAGGTATAGGTTCAAAGAATCAAACAAGTCACATCTTAGGCACCTAAGTTGTTTGCGGTTGTAGCAGGATGTATTAGTTTTATATACCAAGTTTTGATTAATATGAGTATTGGTGGAGGTCATGATTAATTGAAAAGATGCAATTGATTTTGGGTCTGTAATAAGTGATAGTTGCTATTTGTTTTCAGAGAGCCAAGCCTCCCAAAGGCCAAGGGACTGAGCATCATCTGGAAAGAATCCGACGCAGCCATCAGAAGCATCATGCTATTTTGGCTTCAATTAAGTCAAACGAGCGGGATCGCTTGAAAGCTGAGTGGGACCAGCACAATGACCGCAAGTTTGTGGACAGTCTTGTGAAAGCAAGAGTCAAGGATGCCATGCAAGGGTTTAGCATCAATACTGAAGAAAGACGAAATAAGTAAGGCTCGTAAACCAGCTGATTCAGACTCTGAAACATTCCTAAAACCACAGTTTGAGATTGATCAATCAAAAATCAAGTGAATTTTTACAGTAGGGATCATGGCTGAGCTATGCGTATTCCTACCAAACAAATAGCTATTGCTTATTTCTATTTTCACTTGTGATAACCTATGTTTGATAGAAAGCAAAAGAACATATTGTTTCAAATTCCTTTATTTTTAATTAAAATCTCATTTTGCTTTTTTGTTGAAGATATACATTACATATCTCATCTGTATGTGATCAAATAAAACATGGCATAGATTAGTATCTTTGCTTTAAATTGCTTTAAATGGCAACTAGTCTTATTTTATGGAATACTGTAATGATTTTTCCTTCTTACAAAATTTATGACTGAATGTGTACTTCTGAAATCAGATTTAACAAAATAAAAATCAGTTAGTGAAATGGTACATGTGGCATGATAGTTTTAATTTCCTTTTCTGTTGTCATTTTGTTTTGTGAACTTAGGTTACGTGAACTTTTAGCATCAGAAGAAAATGAATATTTTATTGAAATGCAATTGCAAGAAGAAACAATTGAGGAGAAAAAAGATAGAATGAGAGAGAAAATCAGATTATTAAGAGAGAAGAAAGAAAAAGAGAGACAGGATTTTGTGGCTGAAAAGCTAGACCAGCAATTCAGGTAATGATATCAGAAAAACACACACACAGAATCTGAAGTTGGCATATTAAAGATTATTTAGGAAAGCTAACTACAGTAAAGTGTATCCTTAAGAGGGTATACACAGTAGTTGTACCTTTAAGTCTTGTTAATTATATATACATCATTGCATAATGCAGATACTGAGGAGTTTTGTTTGTTTTGTGGTGAGAATGCATAAGATTCACTCTCTTAGCATATTTCAAGTATATAATACAGTATTATTGCCTGTAGTCACCATACTGTACATTAGATCCCCAAAACTTATTCATTCATCTTACAACTGAAATTTTATATCCTTTGACCAATATGTTCAGATTTCTCCCACCCCATAACCCCTGAGAACCAGCATTCTACTCTCTGTTTCTGTATGTTCAACTTTTTTTTCTTAGATTCCACATTTAGTGAGATCATACAGTACTTGTCTTTCTCTGTCCGGCTTATGTCACTTAGTATTATATCCTCCAGGTTCATCCATGTCTCAAATGGCAGAATTTTCTTTTTTATGCTGAATAATATTCCATTTCATACTTTCTTTATCCATTCATACGTCAATGGACACTTAATTTGTTTCCATATGGTAGTTCTGGTTTTAATTTTTTGAGGGATCTCCATATTGTTTTTCAGAATGGCGATACCAATTTATATTCCCACCAACAGTGTACAAAGGTGTCCTTTTCTCCACATCCTTGCAGACACTTGTCACCTCTTGTCTTTTTTACAATAGTCATCTGAACAGGTGTGAGGTCATATCTCATTGTGGTTCTGATTTGCATTTTTCTGGTGATTAGTGATGTTTTCACACACTTGTTGGCTGTATGTCTTCTTGGAAAATGTCTATTCAGGACTTTTGCTTATTTTTTTAGTCAGATTATTTGGTGGGTTTTTTTTCTGCTATTGAGTAAAGTGAGTTTCTTATGTATTTTAGATATTAACCCTTAACAGATATATGGTTTGAAAATATTCTCTCCCATTCTGTTGGTTGCCTTTTTGTTTTGTTGATTGTTTCTATTGCTGTGCAGAAGCTTTTTAATTGGATATAGTCCTACTGGTTTATTTTTCATTTTGTTGCCTTTGCTTTTAGTGTCATATCTGAAAAATCGTTGTCAAGACCAATGTCAAGGAGCTTTTTCCCTATGTTTTCTTCTATGTGTTTTACAGTTTCAGGTCTTATGTTTAAATTTTTAATCCATTTTGAGTTAATTTTTTTGAATGGTGTATATAGGGATGCAATTTCATTCTTTTGCATGTAGATATCCAGTTTTGCCAAGATTGTTTATTGAAGAGACTATCCTTTCATCATTGTGTGTTCTTGGCCTCCTTGTAAAAGATTGGTTGACCATATATGCCTGGATTTATTTCTGGGCCCTCTATTCTGTTCCACTGGTCTATGCATCTGTATTTATGCAGCTACCATACTGTTTTGATTATGATAGCTTTGTAATATAGTTGGAAATCAAGGGTGTGATGCTTCCAGCTTTGTTCTTCTTTCTCAAGATTGCTTTGGCTATTCAGGGTCTTTTGTAATTCAGTTGGAATTTGGGGATTTTTCTTTTTCTGTTTCGTGAAAATGCCATTGGAATTTGGATAGGGATTGCACTGAACCTGTAGATCACTTTGCGTAGTATGGACATTTTTTAAAAAATTTATTTATTTATTTATTTATTTATCTTGTTTATTTATTTTTGGCTGCGTTGGGTCTTCGTTGCTGTGTGCGGGCTTTCTCTAGTTGTGGCGAGCGGGGGCTACTCTTCATTGTGGTGCACAGGCTTCTCATTGTGGTGGCTTCTCTTGTTGCGCAGCATGGTCTCTAGGGTGGATGGGCTTCAGTAATTGTGGCTCACGGGCTTAGTTGCTCTGTGGCATGTGGGATCTTCCCAGACCAGGGCTCGAACCTGTGTCTACTACATTGGCAGGTGGATTCTTAACCACTGCGCCACCAGGGAAGCCCCAGTATGGACATTTAAAAAATATTAATTCTTCCAACCCAAGGGACAAAGGATATCTTTCCATTTATTTGAGTCTCCATTTTCTTTCATCAGTGTCTCATAATTTTCAGTGTACAGATCTTTAACCTCCTTGGTTAAATTTATTCTTTCGTATTTTATTGCTTTTGAAACTATTGCAAAAGGGATTGTTTTCTTAATTTCTCTTTCAGATAGTTCATTTTTAGTGTAAAAAATGTAACTGATTTTGTTTGTTGATTTCAAATCCTATAGTTTTACTGAATTCATTGATTAGTTCTAACAGTTTTTGATGGAGTCTTTAGGGTTTTCTATATGCAAGATCATGTCATCTGCAAACGGATAATTTTACTTCTTCCTTTTCATTTTGGATGTCTTTTATTTCTTTTTCTTGCCTAATTGCTCTGGCTAGGATTTCCAGTACTATGTTGAATACAAGTGGCAAGAGTGGGCACCCTTGTCTTATCCCTGATTTTAGAGGAAAAGCCTTCAGTTTTCTACTTTTGAGCATGATGTTAGCTGTGCACTTGTTATATATGGCCTTTATTGTGTTGAGCTACATTCCTTCTATACATAATTTGTTGAGAGTTTTTTTTTTATCGTGAATTTGTCAAACCTTTTTCTGTATTAAGATGATCATATAATTTTTATCCTTCATTCTGTTAATGTGGTATATCACATTTATTGATTTGCATATGTTGAACCATCCTTACATCCCAAGGATAAATTCCACTTGATCATGGTATCTCATTATTTTAATGTGCTGTTAAATTTGCTGTGCTAATATTATATTGAGGATTTTTGCATCTGTGTTATTCAGGGATATTGGAAGTGTTTTCTTCAATTTTTTTGGAGGATTTGGTAGAACTCACCAGTGAAAACATCTGGTCCTGGACTTTTCTTTATTGGAAGATTTTTGATTACTGGTTCAATCTCCTTACTCATTATTGGTCTTTTCAGATTTTCTATTTTGTCGTGATTCAGCCTTGGTAGTTTATATGTGTCTAGGAATTTATCCATTTTTTAGATTATCTAATTTGTTTGCATATAATTGTTCGTAATAGTCTCTCATGATCCCTTGTATTACTGCAGTATCAGTTGTAATGTTTCCTCTTTCATTTCTGATTTTATTTATTCAAGTTTTCTCTCTTTTTTTCCTTAGCTAGTCCAGCTAAAGGTTGTCAATTTTGTTTATCTTTTCAAAAAACCAGCTTTAGTTTCATTGATATGTTTTATCATTTTTCTAGTCTCTATTTCATTTATTTCTGCCCTGATCTTTGTTATTTTCTTCCTTCTGCTTACTTTGGGCTTAGTTTGTTCTTTTTATCGTTCCTTGAGGTTTAAAGTCAGGTTGTTTATTTGAGCTCTTTCTTTTCTCTTAATATAGGTGTTTATTGCTATAAACTTCCCTCTTAAAGCTGCTTTTGTTGCATCCCATAAGTTTGGGTATGTTGTATTTCTGTTTTCATTTAAGATATTTTGTGTGTGTGTGTGGTATGCGGGCCTCCCTCTGTCGTGGCCTCTACCGTTGCGGAGCACAGGCTCCGGACGCGCAGGCTCAGCGGCCATGGCTCACGGGCCCAGCCGCTCCGCGGCATGTGGGATCCTCCCAGACCGGGGCGTGAACCCGGTTCCCCTGCATCGGCAGGCGGACGCGCAACCACTGCGCCACCAGGGAAGCCCCTAAGATATTTTTTGATTTCCCTTTTCATTTCTTCTTTGACCCATTGGTTATTCAGGAGTGTGTTGTTTAATTTCCACATATTTGTTAATTTTCCAGCTTTCTTCTGGTGTTTGGTTTCTAGTTTCATGCCATTGTGGTCAGAAAAGATACTTATATGATTTTAATCTTTTTAAATCTGTTAAGACTTTTTTGTGACCTAGCATGTGATCTATCCTGGAGAATGTTCCATGTGTACTTGAGAAGAATGTGTATTCTGCTGCTATTAGATGGAATGTTCTGTGTATGTCTGTTAGGTGCATTTGATCTAAAGTATGGTTCAATCCAGTGTTTCCTTACTGATTTTCTGTCTGGATGATCTATGCACTGTTGAAAGTGGAGTATTGAAGTCCCCTACTATTACTGCACTGCTGTCTGTTTCTCCTTTGATATCTGTTAATATTTGCTTAACATATTTGTGTGCTCTCATGTTGGGTGCATATACAGATGACCCCTTGAATAACACAGATGTGAACTCTGCAGGTCCACTTAAATGTGGTTTTTTCAATAAATGCAGTACTACATGATCCGGGATTAGTTGAATTCGCAGATGTGGAACCAGGGATGTGGAGGGCTGACTACAGGACTTGAGCATCTGTGGGTTTTGGTATCTGCAGCAGGTCCTCAAACAAATCCCCTGCACATACCAAGGGATGAATCTATATTTATAATTGTTATATCCTCTTGATGAATTGACCCTTTTATCATTATATAATGACTTTCTTTGTCTCTTATTACAGCTTTTGAGTTAAAGTGTATTTTATCTAACATAAGTGTAGCTACCTCTGCTCTCTTTTGGTTTCTACTTGCATGAAATATCTTTTTCTCCATCCCTTCACTTTAAAGGTATGTGTATCCTTAACGCTGAAGCAAGTCTCTTGTAAGCAGCATATTGTTGGATCTTGTTTTTTATCCATTCAGACACTCTGACTAGATAATTTCAAATTACCTGTCTTTGAGTTCTCAGATTTTTTCCTCTGTTTTGTTTGTTCACGCCTGATGTTGATGCTGTCTGTTGGATTTTTCATTTCATTCATTGAATTCTTGAGCTCCGGAATTTCTGTTTGGTTCTTTTTGATGATTTCTATCTCTGTTGAATTTCTCATTTTGTTCCTGTGTTGTTTTCCTGATTTTGTTGCATTGTCTATCTGTGTTCTCTTGTAGCTTACCAACCTTCCTTAAAACAATTGTTTGGAATTCTTCATTAGGTAATTCGTAGAGCTTTATTTCTTTAGGATTGGTTATTAGAAAATCACCGTGTTCCTTTGTTGGTGTATGTTTCCTTGATTTTTTTGTATGCTTCAAAGTCTTGTGTTGCTGTCTTTGCATTTAAAGAAGTATTTACCCCCTCCAGTTTTTACTAGCTGGCCTCAGGAGAGAAATACCGTCACCAATCAGCCCGGCTAGGGATTCTGAGACCTTTCTCAGACCTTTTCTATGGATGCACCTGCTCTACACTTCTTGTTCTCGCGAGTGTATGTAAAGCATAGCCTCACATCCTGTCTTTGGCAGGATCTGGATTCTCTCTACTGGCTGCTAGAGGAGAAGATGCTATAAGGGGCAAAGGGGACACTGGGAAGTGAATTTCAATGGACCATTAATATATTTTCCACTCTCTAGTAAATGTTTTTTGACACAGTAATAAAAATGAAGTTTCATAAGTGGTTTGTGCTCTTAATATACGTATTAATTTGGTAACAATTTTTACAGATTTCATAGAGAGATCTTATATAACTAAGTATACAACTTCAAATTGTATAACTTGCTAGTTAGATGAATTATTAGAATTTTTGAAGAAACAGTTATATCCTGCAACAATATACAGTAGCCCCCCTTCCATCCCCAGTAAATGTCTGAAACTGGGGCGAGTACCAAATTCTGTATATACTATGTTTTTTCCAATACATACAGACCTATGATAAAGTTTAATTTATAAATTAGGCACAGTCAGAGATTAACAACAATAATGAAATAGAACAGTTATAACAATATACTGTAATAAAATTCGTGAATGTGGTCTGTCTCTCTGTCTCAAAATATCTTATTGTACTGTACTCACCCTTCTTCTTGTGATGATGTGAGATGATAAAATGTCTATGTGATAAGTAAGATTAAGTGAAGTGAATGATGTAGATGTTGTGATGTAGCATTAGGCTACTGGCCTTCTGACCACACGTCAGAAGCAGGATCACCTGCTTCGGGTGATCCTGGATCATTGATCCATGACGATGTTGATGGTTGATGTCAGGAGCAGAAAATGTTGACGGTTGAAGATCCCAAGTGGGTGCAAAATTTCATTACGCTACTTAGAACAGAGTGCATTTGAAAAACTTATGAATTGTTTATTTCTGGAGTTTTCCATATAATGTTTTCAGACCACAGTTGATTGTGGGTAATAGAAACTGTAGAAAGTGAAATGGTGGATAAGGGAGACTACCATAATTCATTTGAAATCCAACTGTTTTCAGTGTTTTTAATGTAATACCACCAACTCTTTAATACAGAGCAGCAAATACAGTTTTAATTCATGATAAGGGTGAAGGGGCAGTGTTAAATTTTGATCAAGGATGCTAAATCAGGCCCCATTACTGAAAATATAATTGAGGCTTTAATGTATACATAAAGTGAGATGAAATTTTTCCTCTTCCTCTCCTTTCCCCTCTTCTTCCTTTTAGTATTCCATTGTGTGAATATACCACAATTTATTCATCTTCCAGGTTATAAGCATTTCAGTTATTTCCAGTTTATTCTTTTAAATAAAGCTGCTGTGGACATTCTTGTACGTGTCTTCTGGTGGACAAGCACATTCATTTCTTCTAGGTATATTCAGTGGCATACCTAGAATATTTGACACCCTAGAACGGGTCATTTTTATTGCTCCAAGTCTTCTAAACAACAAAATTATTTTCAGTAATAATAGTGAAATGAAATGAAATGAATAACAGTGACAAGATAATCAGTGATTTAAAATTTTTTTATTTTTAAATAATTATATATTCATAGAAATTGCAAAGATAGTACAAAAATCTCATGTATTCTTACAGTCCCAGTTTCCCCCAATGGTTATATCTTATGTAACTATAACACAATATCCTACAAGGAAATTGACATTGGTATAATGTATGTATATAATTCTGTGCCATTTTATCACATGTGTAGATCCATCTAATCCCCCACCACAATCAAGATACAGAACTGTTCCATCACCACAAAGGTCTCCTTGTGCTCCCCTTTATAGTCACAACCACCACTGTCACCCCCATCATTCCTAACCTCAGGCAACTTCTAATCCCTTTTCTGTCTCCATAATGTCATCATTTCAAGAATTTTATATAAATGGAATCATATGATATGTGATCTTTCAAAATTGGCTTTTTTCAGTCAGTGAATTGCCTTTGAGGTTCATCCAAATTGCTGCATGTATCAATAGTTTGTCCTTTTTATTGCTGAGTAGTATTCCATTGCATGGATGTACTTAAACCATTCACTTAACTATAAACCATTCACTTAAACTATAAACCATTCACTTATTGCAGTACATTTTGATTGTCTCTAGTTTTTAACTATTATGAATGAATCTGATATGAACATTTGTGTACAGATATTTGTGTGAACATAAGTTTTCCTTTCTCTAGGATAATTGCCATATGCTGGGTCTTACATGTATGCTTAATTTTGTACAAAACTGACAAATTGTTTTCCAGTGTGGCCGTACGATTTTATATTTCTACCAGTAATGTGTAAAAGATTAAGTTTTTCCATATCTTTGCCAGCTTTTCATACTGTCACTATTAGAGCACAGGTGTGTAATGATATCTCATTGCCACCTTTACTGGCATTTCCCTAATGGGTGGTGTTGTTGAACAACTTTTCATATGCTTATTTGCCATGTGTACATTCAATTTGGTGAAGTGTCTCTTCATATCTTTTCCCATTTTCTAATTGGATTAGCTGTTAAGTTTTGAAAATTCTTTGTATATTCCAGATATGAGTCCTTTGTAGGATATGTGGTTTCAAAGTATTTTTTCCTAGTCTGTAGCTTGTTTTTTTTTCCTCTTGGCGGTGTCTTTCACAGAGAAAAAGTTGGTACATCATGAAAAAAACTTTTTAAATCCCCTACCCCTGTATTGCCTTTCCTCCCTTCCCTCTCCCCACTGGTAACCACTAGTTTGTTCTCTATATCTGTGAGTCTGCTTCTTTTTTGTTATATTCATTAGTTTCTTGTATTTTTTTGGATTCCACATGTAAGTGATATCATACAGTATTTGTAATTCTCTGTTTGACTTATTTCACTTAGCATAATGCTCTCCAAGTCCATCCATGTTGCTGCAAATGGCAAAATGTCATTCTTTTTTATGGCTGAGTAGTATTCCATTGTATATATATGCCATATCTTCTTTATCTATTCATCTGTTAATGGACACTTAGGTTGCCTCCATATCTTGACATTTATAAATAATGCTACTATGAACATTTTGGTGTGTGTGTCCTTTTGAATTAGTGTTTGTTTTTTTATTTTTGGATATGTACCCAGGACTGGAATTGCTGGGTCATATGGTAGTTCTGTTTTTACTTTTCAGAGAAACCTTCATGCTGTTTTCCACAGTGGCTGCACTAATTTACATTGCTACCAATAGTGCAACATCATTGCCAACATTGTTATTTATGTTCTTTTTGATGATAGCCACTCTTTTTTTTTAACATCTTTGTTGGAGTATAATTGCTTTATAATGTTGTGTTAGTTTCTGCTGTATAAGAAAGTGAATCAGCTATACGTATACATATATCCCTATATCCCCTCCCTCTTGCATCTCCCTCCCACCCTGCCTATCCCACCCCTCTAGGTGGTCACAAAGCACTGAGCTAATCTCCCTGTGCTATTCAGCTGCTTCCCACTAGCTATCTATTTTACATTTGGTAGTGTATATATGTCCATGCCACTCTCTCACTTCATCCCAGCTTACCCTTCCTCCTCCCTGTGTCCTTGAGTCCATTCTCTATGTCTGCATCTTTATTCCTGTCCTGCCACTAGTTTCTTCAGAACCACTTTTTTCTTTTTTAGATTCCATATATATGTGTTAGCATATGGTATTTGTTTTTCTCTTTCTGACTTACTTCACTCTGTATGACAGACTCTAGGTCCATCCACCTCACTATAAATAACTCAATTTCATTTCTTTTTATGGCTAATATTCCATTGTATATATGTGCCACATCTTCTTTATCCAT